>NC_067169.1:121007373-121302373 GCF_903995435.1 Acomys russatus | reverse complement strand
GTGTCAGAGTTTGAGAAAGACCTCTGGGCCCAGATCGGCCCATCATAATGTTCTTCTTGTAGATTTCTAGGACCTTCTGGATCCTTCTGTTTCCCCATTCTCCCATGCTTCTCTCACCTAGAGTCCCAATAGGATGTCCTCCCCTCTGACCCACTTTCCTGGTAAGTGAAGACTTTCATGGGACATGCCCCTTGGCCTAGTGTCTAGATATAAGTGAGTATATACCATTTGACTCTTTCTGCTTCTCGGTTTACTCACTCATTATGATCATTTCTAGTTCAATCCATTTGTCCACAGGTTTTGGGAATTCCTTGTTTTTAATAGCTGAGTAGTATTCCGTAGTATAAATGTACCACAGTTTCTTTATCCATTCTTCTACTGAGGGACACTTAGGCTGTTTCCATGTTCTGGCTATTATGAATAAGGCCTCTATGAACATGGTTGAGCATATGTCCCTGTTGTGTGGTGGAGCATCTTCTGGGTATATTCCAAGGAGTGGAATAGCTGTGTCTTGAGGGAGCCCTATTCCCAGTTTTCTGAGAAAGCGCCAGATAGATTTCCAAAGTGGTTATACTAGTTTGCATTCCCATCAGCAATGAAGGGAACCTCGTCAGCATGTGGTGTCATTTGAATTTTTTATTTTAGCCATTCTGATGAGTGTAAGATGAAATCTCAGTGTTGTTTTGATTTGCATTTCTCTGATGAGTAACGATGCTGAGCATTTCTTTAAGTGTTTCTCAGCCATTTGATATTCTTCTGTTGAGAAATCTCTGTTTAGTTCTGAGGCCCATTTCTTACTTGGATTATTTGGTTTGGTGGTGTTTAATTTCTGGAGTTCTTTATATATTTTGGATATTAGACCTTTGCACCAGCCAAGGACAATATGGGAAGTAAACTTGGAACCCCTACCCAGATCTAGCCTATGGACAGGACATTCTCCATCTTTGAGTGGAGAGTGGGGACTGACTATCACACGAACTCTGCTGCCCCAATTTTGACCACGTCCCCTGAATGGGAGACCTGGTGGCACTCAGAGGAAGGATAGCAGGCTACCAAGAAGCGACTTGATACCCTATGAGCATATACAGGGGGAGGAGGTTCCCTCTCAGTCACAGACATAGGAGAGGGGAGTAAGGGGAAAGCAGAAGGAAGAGAGGAATGGGAGAATACAAGGGACGGGCTAACAATTGAGATGTAATATGAATAAATTAATAAAATATTAAAATTTTTTAAAAAGGAAGAAAATATTTTAAGGATAAATTTTACATGCCAGTTTGGCTCCCATTTTCTGATAGTAGCACCCACGTAACAAATGAGTCTTTTGCCAGCAAGATTGGAGTCATTCCCTCTTCAGGGAGCCTTAAATAGCAGGCTAAACTTTGAAATTAATTTTGGAGGAAAACTGAATTATCCAGAGTTTTAAATCACAAAATTGAAAGAACAACCTGGTGTTTACACATGTAGGGCAAGAGTCCAGGGGGTGGTTGACAGACTATAAATGGGGCCTGGGGGATGGGAACCCACAGAGGACTCCTGCAACAATCCATAAGAAAAGACAAATGTGGAATGAAATGGTGGGAGGAAGGAGAGTAGGGAACCTGTCCAAGATAGTTTAGGCACTGAAAGGTTGGATTTAGAAAACTGGGCTTCGGATTTCTGTTTGGATAGTTACTAGGTTATTTTCTACCTTTCCTGACCTTCTCTTCAGATATGGACAACTGCATTCTATTGTGCCCACTCTGCCACCAGAACCTCTGTCATAAACTATTACAAACTTTACAGAACACTTCCTTCATTACTATAGTGGCTTGAATGAAAATGTCCCCCATAGGCACAGATGTTTAAATACTAGGTTGGAGACACTGTTTGGGTAGACTTAGGAGATGTGACCTTTCTGAAGTAAGTAAGTCACTAGTGCAAGTTTGAGAGTTTCAAAATTACATACCATTCTCAGTACTCTTTATTTATGCTTGCAGTTTAAGATGTGAGCTCTTGGCCACCATGCCTGGTGTTTGCTACCATCCTTTCCCACCATGATTGTAATAGACTCTTATCCCTCCAGAACCATAAGCCAAATAAACTCTCTCTTCTGTAACTTGCCCTGGTCATGAGTTTTATCAGAACAATAGAAAATTAACTGGCACAATTACATAAGTGCCTCTCCTCACAAGATTAGAAGCCTCTTGAAGACAGAAAAGTTAGTAAATTTCATGCACTTCTTGGGTTTCAAATGCCCAATGAAAAGCACTGAGTCCTTATTAAATATCAGTTGAACAGATGATTAAGTATTAATACACAATAATGTTGAACAATCTGTAAGTGGAAGGGGTAAAAGCCAAATCACACAAAAAAAGACACAAAGGGAAAGCGAGGTAGTGAGGCACAGCCCTCTGCTGTGGCCCTTCATTTCATTGCTCAGTCTGTAAGAAGCCCCTCACACAGCTTATAGTGTGCAAGGCAGGCACAGTCAGAACTACAACTCAGTTTCATATCTCCCTGCATATGCATTATATTATATATTATGTGCTATACATAGGTTATATATTGTGTATTATGTTATATATTATACAGAATGTTCAGTGTTCTTTCTTTCTTTTGTTTGCTTCTCTTTTTCTTAAATGAGATTATATTTCTATACGTTATTTCTGATTGCAGTTTCCACTCTGTCTTCTCCCCCCAGTTCTCCTCACCTCCCCATCCTTCCAGATCCCCTTCCTTTTTCTTTCTTCTTAGAAAAGAACAGGCTTTTAAGAGATAAGAACAAAACATAAAAAATAAAATATAGTAAGGTAAAACAAAAGTCATGACATCAAATTTGAACCGTGTGTTCCAAGGACTTTCTCTCCACAGAATGTCTAGCTGGAGGTTTCTGCATCTCTTCCTATCTGCATCAGGAGGAAGCATCACTCTTTCCAACTCTGTTATGTGAACTTACATTTGTTCAATAGTCAGGTTACTTTGCCTTTTATCACTTCAATTCTTTTTGGTAAACTTTTCCCAAGCCATGTATGTGGTACATGCCTGGCAATCTCATTACCTAGGAGGCTAAGGCACAAGGATCTCACATTTGTAGCCAGGCGTGGTGGCGCACGCCTGTAATCCCAGCACTCGGGAGGCAGAGGCAGGCAGATCTCTGTGAGTTCGAGGCCAGCCTGGTCTACAGAGTGAGTCCAGGGCAGCCAAGGCTACACAGAGAGACCCTGTCTCAAACAAAACAAAACAAAAAAATCAAATTCAAGGCCACTATGAACTACCCAGTGAATATTTTTTCTTAAGCCTTTCTTTGCACCTAGGGCTACTTTTTTCTCTACTGTGTAAAGTTCATTTGTCACATTCAAAATCTAAAACAAGAATCAAGAAACATTTCTTGGGCCCTTCTTTTAGGGGACAATTCCTCTGTTGAAAAGTTGAGATTCACAAGAAGTCACTGGTCTGCAAGACATTTCTCAGAGTATTTCAGCTTTGTCTTTTTATTCATTTTGTGAACTTGCTTGCAAGTTCATCAATTGCAAGCTCAATTCTTTAACAAGGATTTTATTTCCCAAGACAATCTTTAACACTTTGCTTTTCTTCACCACTTTGCTCCATCTTTACTGAGACTTGATATCAACCTTTAATGCACCATCTAGGCTCTGTTTGGCCATAGAAAATAATAAAGATTTCTCCTTGGGCACAAAACTTACCCAGTTGTTAAACCATAGGGTGAGCCTGGCATAGAGATGAGAGCTACAACCCTCTTATTCTTGGTTTTTGTTGTTATTGTTTGTTTGTTATTTTAAACTTTTATTTATTTTGATTTTTGAAAAATTTGTTCACTTTACATCCCTATTGTAGCCCCCTCTCTTGACAAGTCCTGGTCCCGCCCTCCCTCCCTCAGCCACCCTCCCCTCCCCAATCCTCAGAAAGAGGGAGCCCTCCTCCCCTAATATCTGACCCCATCCTATCAAGTCTCATCTGGATTGCCTGTATCCTCTTCCTCTGTGGTCTGGCAAGGCCACCCAGGCAGGAGGAAGTGATCAAGGAGTAGGCACCAGAGTCCATGTCAGAAGTAGTCCCTACTCCCCATATTCTGGGACCCACAAGAAGACTGTGCTGCCTATCTACTACATCTGAGCAGAGGGTCTAGGTCCTCACCATGCTTGGTCCTTGGTTAGTGCATCAGTCTCTGCAGCACCTCCTTCCTCTGCCCAGATTTGTTGGCTCCATTGGTCTCCTTGTGGAGCTCTTGTCCCCTCGAGGTCCTTCTATTCCCCAACTCTTTCCTAAGACTCCCTGCATTCCACCCAGAAGTTTGGCTCTGAGTCTCAGCATCTGCTTCAATCCTCTACTGGGTGGAGTCTTTCAGAGGACCTCTACGGTAGGCTCCCATCCTGTTCCTTCTCTTCAGCTGCTTCTGGTGTCTATTCTATTTGCCCTTCTGACATAGGGTGTTCTGCAGACCAGACTGCCCTTGAACTCACCAAGATTCTCCTACCTCTGACTCCCGAGTGCTGCATTTAAAGGTGTGCACCACCACCTCCCAGAGTCCCTCTTACTCTTTCTGAAAACAGTCTTTCACTTAGTGAGTACCCCAGGCATCCAAATGCTTCGGGTGAGTAATTCCATGGACCCATTCTCTCAGATGCTCAACTACTACCCGATGCCCCAGTTCTATAGCAAAAAGAGACTCTTGAAGTGGCAGGAGCCATATCTCAGCACTGTGGCCTGTACTTTTAATTTACTTTTACATTTTTATGAAACTTGTGATTTTCGTTTCTTAATTTTTATTTTACTTTTATTTGTATTATTACTTTGGGTTTTTATCAATTAATTAATCATTTTGAGGCTGATCTAGGACTCACTATGTAGACCTGACTGGCCTTGAACTCAGATATCCATCTGTCTCTGCCTCCTGAGTTTGATATTAAAGCCATGTGCCACCAGACCCAGCTAATTTGTACTTTTTTAACATTTATTTATAAAGTATAAAAACCTACAAGCCAGTTGAAATTTTGCATGCAGGTATGAAAAAGTTATGAAATATAAGAAACAGATCAATGCTTCCTCTAAGTCTGAATTTTAGCTTTTGAAAAGATATGAAATATGAGACATTTTTCTAATGAGATCATTTTTAGTAGTTATTCAACTTCCATGAAGACTGTTAAAATAATAAAATGTTAAAGCTTATTCTACTACACCCATTTGCTTAATCAAATTCAACCTAGATTTGTCTGCGAGTCTTCAGGGCTAGAGGTTGCCTTAACTATCATTCCTAAGTTCCCAGAAATGTCTGCATTTGACAGGGCACTGATACTATCCAGCATTTGGTGTGGGTGTGGGTGTTTGAGCTGTGCTGATTGAACTCCTGCCAAAATTTGTATATATATTCCCAGAAAGGGCTATTGCAGACCCAGGGCTGGTTTCGATCACTAACAGATCTGAGCTTTGCACAGCAAGCAGGACATTTGAGGGGTGAGAGGGATGCCAGAGAGGGTGCTAGTGATGTATTCATACTCTTTTAACTGGTTTTTGCCAATACTCTAAGAGACATTTAGTTGTTAACACTTTTTTTTTTTTTTTTTTTTTTGGATTTAAAGAACAACATAGATTCATCTTCTTATTTTTGTTTTCTTCTTCTGTCAAAGGTGTTCTTTGTTAAGGTGAAGGTGATCTACTTCTGAGATTATATAGAGCAAAATTTAAAGCTTCTAAATGAACTTTGGGCAAAACCTATGTCCCAAGTCAGGCTCAGTCAATAAGCCAAAATAATGGTAGAAAGCAGAAAGGAAAATTTATTCAATGTGGTCACATTGAAAAGACAAACAAAGGGGTATAGAGACCCTCAGGTCTTAAAACGAAATTAAAGTTTAAATAGAGGGTCAAGAATAAGTATATCTAAGCAGTCTCAGTCAAGGTGTGGTCCTGCCCGCCACTGGTCCATCTTTGTATGGGCTGCAGGGACATCCTGCAGCACCCTACAAGTTGTTAGATTTGTGGGAAATCTTTGTGAGGCGACAAGTTACCTTTCTACCTAGGGACCTTTCTTCCTCCAGCATGAGATTCCTGGGAAATTCCATTTCTTTGAAGCCCATTGTTTCAATAGTCTGTCTTTTTACAATATCTTTATTCTCACAGGCCAGTTACAAGATGCAAATCTAACAGGTATTTATGAGACTATATTGATGCAAAATTCAGTTCTGTAACAACAATTTTTGTTCTGGGTGCTGGACTGAAACTCTCAGTGTCTGACTTGACTTCATTACTTTCCTTTGCTGTGCTTGTCTGTGGTATTGTCTGAGAAGGAGGCCCAGTGCCTGCTCTTCTCGAAGAGCTCCCATTGACTAGGCACATTCAGCTGTCAACCTATCCTGGCTCTTCTCCACTGCTGTAGGTGCTGCTCTCTACCATGGCAACCCTGAGAGCATGTGTGCACATAGGCATGCCACCTCTCCAAGCATTCACACAGAGATACATGGCTCAATCTGTTCTATGTGCAAGACATTATATGAGAGCACCAAGAAAGGACTTTGGATTCAGGAATTCACAGTAACTTCTGTCGGGGTGATACAGTGAACCAAGTAATACTCCCTGGTTTTGACCTTAAAAAGCGGATCCTGATATGTTTGCATCACTTTTATATCACCAAGACAGATGAAGTATGCAAAACACTGTATAATCTTTATGCTTATCACAACTTTGTTTTGTTTTGTTTTGTTGCTATGAAAAAGGCCTTTGAGATCATCTAACAAGGACCCCAAGTAACAGGTGAGCAAACTGAGGCCCACAAAGACTAAGGAACACATAGGATAACTGGGGTCCAAAAAAGTGCCCTTATTTTGCTACTTTATCACAGTGTGGGGTAAATAGTCTCTGGCTTCATCTTCCTCAGGCGTAGTGTTGGCAGAGCAGAGGGGTGGAGGCAAATGCTGACAGCTAGGAATGTTTAGGTGGAATTATCACAGGACAGGAAAGGAGAAAAAAGTGAGAATTATAGATAAACAAAAACTTGGCAAAGAGTTCTGCTTCATAAATAAAAATCCCGAAGGGACTCGAGAGCACTGAAGAATCCCTTCCTCCTCAGAGCTGAGCTTACTCTGCCATATATTATGCCTTCCGATTAGTAAGACAAGCCTAGATTCCAACAGTCTGCTTTGCTCTTCAGCACACCCCATTCAGCAGATGCACATGACATGCTCTTTGCATGTTAACAATGCCAGGTGCTAGGCATAGGTCAGAGGCACAAAAGACTACAAGCAAGCAAGCGACAACTTTGTGTAAACAAAAGTACCCAGGAGAATACAGAAAGCTCAATGAGGCATCACTGGGTAAGGAAATCTTCCCAGAGACGAGGCTTGACTTGGTTTTATAGGGGCCAACAAAGCAGAGAATTACAGCAAATACTTCATGGACACTGTCTTGGTAATTTCTATGCATTTGGCTGATTGATTTATTATCTCCAATTAAGGCATAAGAAAATAGGGCACTAAGTGACTTCATTGAAGTCACACAGTTAGTTCCAGATATGAACCTACTTTTAGATGACACCAAAGCCTATAATCTTAGCTAGTACAAGGTTATGCCACATGTTTTCTCAAAAAGAATGTTATGGGAGCTAGGGTCAAAGCCTGGACCCTGACAGTTTCTATTTAACAAGCTAGGTCCTCCGACCCACACATCCTCAATATTCCAATTAAAACTATTAATTAAGTGTTCCATCATAGAATGGAAAATTGAGGTTTATTCAATGTGCCCACATTTGTAAGAACACAGAGGTCCAGGGGAAAGCCCCCTTTCCAAGTCCCAACATGAGGTTTACATTTCAATAGAGGAAAAGACATATGTTTAATTAACCAGTCCTGGGCAAGGTGTGGTCACACACATCATTGACAATAACTGTCTCTGCTCCAGTACCTCCTGCAAGATGGTCTGACAGGTGTTCAGAATTGTATGAAATCTCTTCCTGGGAGACAATACTCCTCTCTGGCTTCAGCATTTCCTCCCTCCTATCGTGAGACTCCTGGGGAAACTCCTATTTCTTGGGCCCCATTGTTTCAATAATCACATAACCAAAGACTGGAGCAGAATTGTCTCTAAACTATCTTCATTCCTGCTGGGTGGCTTACATGGATACTGTACCCAAAATTGCAGAGGCCTGGACGAACAAGGAAAGTTTGTTCCAGAGATAGCTTCTCAGTAGTACTGTTAGGCTAGACTTGCTTCTACAATCACAGGGAAGCAGGTTGTGTTACTCTTCTGTTGTTTTGGTTTGTGTTGTTTTGGTTTAGTTTAGCCATAACCTTCAAGATTCACCATGGAAAAGGAATTGTAAGGAAATGGGGGAAACTGAGGTCTGGGAAGCAGACAGGATGCTTCTGACTAAATTTAGAAATAGCAAGAAGTCAATACACTGGCACATTAGATGTGCTACTTATAAGCTGGAGGCAACGGAAGCTGAGGATAGACTGTAGGAGGGTTTGCCAGACGGAGTCTAGGATGTCATCGAGCCTTCTGGCTTGATTGATTCCCACATGTAGAGTCTGCGAATCAGGATTAGAACCACCAAAGGAGTCTGGGAAAGCTATGCTGAGCTAAGAGGACATCTGGATGAAGATTACCAACAGCTAGTTGAGCATGATCATTTGGGCAGTTAGCAGCTGAAATCTGTGATCTAATAAAGATGAGGTTAGCAAAGGAACCCTGAAGAGCACTTGCGTTGAAGACCTGAGCAGAGAAAGTGTGCAAAGCTGACAGTTCCTCTGATCTTTTCCACCATGGCCTCCATACTAGACACACTGAGAGCGTAATCACTATTGTTATCAGGACACAGTATATGTGCAATGTTGTTTCCATCAGTGACCTCCTAGAGAAAGGCTGATTCAGACTCTAGGCATTTGATTCTTCAGTCATCTGTCAGGAAAAGTAGGGGTCGACTGAGGAGGAAAATGGGGCTCTTCATGTTCGAAAGCATCATATGCATGTATGAAAATAGCATAATGGAACCCATAATTACACATAATTAAGATATGCTAATAAAAACTTCAAAATCCATCTGTTGGTTAAAACATTTTGGTGGGCTCTCCCGAGTGTCACTCTGTAATTCAGAGAATGATGTTGCCTAATGGAGCTGAGGATTCATTTGCCTTCCTCAATTTTCTGCATTTTAAAAGTCAATAAAGTTTCTGTTTTAAAGATTACCGGCTAAATATGGGAAGACATTGACTGTTCAGTGGGCAGCACCCTATCCCTATGTGGAGAAGAAAAAATCTCTTCTCCAAAAGAAAAATTAGTACGATGCAGAGCGTAAGCAGCCAAATGAGGTAAGGCAGGGCTGGCTGCACTAGCACACTGATCAACAGAGTGGCTGCAGGATTTATTTGTCATTCTTTTGGACAAGTAGCTCTGTTGCTGTGCAAGACAAATCAATGCAGAGCCACATTTAGTCACCACTGATCAATTGTTCCCTGATTGATTCAAATGCGTTCTCTTGGGAGTTTTTAAGTAAGTTTAGCTGAGAGGGAGCTTGCTGGCTGGCTGCGTTAGCATTTGCAGAATGATCTTTCTCCCTTTCTCCATGACAAGGTGTTGATACGTGACAATAACCAGAGACTTGTTTATTTTGAAATCAGAAACCTTAGAAGCTAGCTTTTAATTTCAGCACCTTTGTTAGGGTAAATTCATATCAACAGTAACTTTCTTGACCCTTTCAAACTTTTCATCACCTCTGGGAGAAGATTGCCTTTTCTGGGCACATTGAGGGAGGAGGGAGTTGGTGGGCAGAATACATTATAGGTCCAGGGCTTAGCGCTTGTCATCAATTGCACTTGTCCAGGGCTGGATGATGTTGGAACAAATGCGAGGCCTTTAGCCTGCTGCAGGTTCAGTAAGAGCAAGGTAGGTCATGGTTCTTGCTTCCAGGAGGACTCTTTGTTTATGAACCTCAAAGCCCATTTTTCAGTCAAACAAGTGGTGCATGCAAGGATCCTGTGTACATGCAAGATTGTGTGCTCATGTGTGCATGTGTGGGTGTGTGCTGGTATTGGAAGAATAAAAAATGATGGATGAATCAAGTACAATCCAGCCCATGACTTACATATAATTATCTCAGCACCTTCCCCACATTGGCCCCTGGGTCCAAATTGCAGTTATATTTAACTATGGTAAAAAAAAAAATCTTGTGCAAACCTTTTTGCTCTGCTATGGCTTGCACAGTTTTGGTAGAATGGCCCATCCATAACCAAGTATAACATTTCTGTGAACTTAAGTCTTCAGAGTTGCAGACACAGATGCACAAATAGGCTTTGAGCTGACAGCCTATCTGTAAATGGAAATGACTTATGTTCTTCCAATACTCTCATTAGGAGAAAAACAGGTCCCATTTTTATTGCCTGCCCCATTACTGTGTAGTAATTAAAATCAGGGCACTCCTTGTGTGATAAGAGTGAAAACATCAATGAGTTTTGAGGTTGGGATGCATGGCAGGCACTAGAAAGTGCTTCCACAGGCTCAGGCAGCCTTCTAAGTGCTTCATCTCCATTTGCTTACTTGGTCATTGTAAGAAACCTTATTAGAGACAATGCTATCTTTTTTTTTTTTTTTTTTTTTTTTTTTTTTTTTTTTTTTTTGGTTTTTCGAGACAGGGTTTCTCTGTGTAGCCTTGGCCATCCTGGACTCACTTTGCAGACCAGGCTGGCCTCGAACTCACAGCGATCCGCCTGCCTCTGCCTCCCGAGTGCTGGGATTAAAGGCGTGTGCCACCACGCCCGGCTGACAATGCTATCTTGATTTTAAAGACTAATTACTAAGCCACAGAGAAGCTAACAACTTAATAAAAGTCATAAATAGCTGCTCCCACTGAGAGTCAAGTCTGAGCAGTATGACTCCTATCACCATACCTGCTTCCTGTTTGCTCGTAATCTTCCTTATTCGTTGAAATTTTTCCCCAATGTATCAAAGTTGCTCTCATCCTTTCACATCAAATGCAATCTCCTTCATTCCCCCAGGTCCTCCCTGTTAGGATCAGGCTGTCTTGTCTATTCTCCCAAGACTTTGTACATCCCCTCTCATGGCATTTCTCATACTTTGTTTGATCCTTTGTGGAGTGAATGATGATATATCCCTTGGCAGTCCATACTGACCTTCGGGACCCTGCACACTTCCTTACTACCCTTTCTCCTTCAACCTCCCAGTAAGCTATGTTTCAAGACGTAGGTGAATAGGATAAGATATAAGTTCTCCCACTACGTATTTTACAGTCATCAACTTAAACGTATCATCCCTATCCAGGAGACACTCAGATACTGTTTATGCAGAATACATTTGCCATTTATGGGGCCAGTTCCCTATCTTAAAATCCCCATGAGCTTTTCCTAGAATCCTTCACCAAAAGAGATAAGGTACCATGGCTCAGTGGATTTCAGATTAAGAAAAGGGAACAGAGTCCAGCCCTCATTTCCAGCATAAGAATCTCTTCAAGAGATCAGAAGTGCTCACTGTCTGTGAGCACTGTCGGGCTCGGGGTATATCTCTTCCTTCCCTCATGGAGTCAGACTGTGCCCACATCAGCAACCCAATTGTCAGGAAGCTATTTTGGGGTTTGAATTAGAATCCACCCTCTCTACTGTCTGTGATGTTGTTCTTCCGCATTGCCATGTCCAAAGGTTACACCACACCTAATCTGTCTCCTGTATTCAATTATTTTGGCACTTTGGTTCTGATCAACCCTTCAGTGAACCACTTGAGCACACAATGCAAATGACTCAGAAAACTGTACTGCATCATGATGCCCACTAAATTGGATTGCCCTTTCAGCTATTTGATGTATTGCTTAACAAAGAGCCCCAAAGAGCCTGAAGTGATTAATTCTTGTTTCCATGTATAGCTATCTCCAAGGGTAGAGTACTGGTTTCTTAATGGCCTAAGAGGCAAGCTAAGACCTACCCTCTGTGGGCACCATCACAGCGACTAAATTCTTGTACTTCATGGGTCTTGTAATAATTCTTTTTTAGTGCATCGCATATAAAACGTCCTCAGAACAAATGCCCCTTCTCACTCTATCTTCTTCCAGAGCTTCTATAGCTCTGGCTGGCCCAAACTCTAGCTACATTGAACAAGGGGCTGGAGTGAAATGTCCAATTTAGATTTTGACATAAAATAGTAGGGGAAAAGCACCTAAATACTTATTAAGAGAAATATAGTGCTGATATTGACTCAGTATTATATGTACTTACATATAGGTAGTATGTGTGTGTGTGCATGATCACACATATGGGTTCGTGTGTGTGCAGGTGCATGTGTACAAGTGTGTGTGGATTTGGAGCCCAAAGGCTTGCATCACTGCTCTTCTCCACCTTATTCATTAAAGTAAGGTCTCTCAGCTGAACTCAGAGCTCAATGATACAAATTCGTCTTGCTAGTCAGCTTGCTCTGGGGATGCCATCTCTGATATCAGAACTCTGAGCTTTCAGGCTGGCCACCATGCCTATGCAGCATTTATACAGGTTCTGTGGCTCCCAAATTCTGCACCTTGTGCTTATGAAACATCCATTTTATCCACTGAGCTATCTTCCCACCCAAGATTTTCTTTTAAATCTCTCTCCTCTTCCTCCACGCTGCCCTACCTCAGAGAGAGGTGGGGAGACCATGTTGAGCAGCATGCTTGTGGAAGTCAGAAGACAACCTCAAATGTTAGTCTGAGGCAGGGTCCTATATCTGTTGCTGCATTCGACAGGCAGGCTGGCCTGTGAACACATGGTGATGCTCTCCTTTCCAGTTCCTATGCCACCATAGGATCACTGGGATCACAGATACTCTCTACCACGTCAGCTTTTACTTGGGGATCTGAACACTGGTCCTCATATTTGCAATGTAGATGTCTTATACACTGAGATGTTTCTATTTGTGGGCTTGGCTGAGTGGTACACTTCTATAACTGGAATAAACTGAGAAGCTGAGGAAAGAGGATCTCAAGTCTTAAAAAAAAAAAAACCAACAAGAACAAACCAAAGCAGAATAAGTTACTCTAAGGAGCTATTGTCAAATTCAACTTTCACCAATGACTTTTTTGCAATTCCAAGCATCTCCAAGTCTGAGTTCTGTCATGTGAAAAATCAGGAAGGTCATCTCTGCCCTGTCTACATCAGGGGCCCAACCAAGGATACTAAGAGACAAAATATGTTCTAGTAACTTTTCACTCATCCAATGGCTTTAGTCTCTATAGTCCTGTCTTGGTGGAGTCAGGTAGAAGAAAGCTCCAGAAAGTATTTTTATATGTCTTTGTGTGAGGAAAAGTGAAGTCATCCAATGACTTGTGCGAGGTATGTTGTTCCAGGCCTAGGAACTTGTTAAAGTCTTCCAAAGTCATATATTCTTGCATTCTCTTGTCTGCTAACTCAAGGAGTTTCTTCTCAGCCCCAGAGTAGATGAATCCATTGGTAGACCAGACTCTGCTGCTCCCCCAATTCTCAGAAGCCTTCTTAAGCTGCCATTTGAAGCACATAGGAAATAATCTGGGGAATAAAGTCTCAGTTTTTCAAGGCTTCTTGACAATTCCTTTTTTTCTGTCTCCAGAGCATGCGCTAGCTAATAGCAACTGAAGTATGGATCCTGACACTTTGACTTTCATGATTTTCTTGAAATAATATCATTAATGACTTGATGCCTTTGAATAAAGATTGATTTAAGATATTAGCAGCAAACATCCATGAGTCATGTAAGAATGCTCAAAATTACATGTTCTTACAAGAACATTTTCGTTAATACCTCTTTGACTGACTCACCTTATATTGTTAAGGGGAAATCTGCTCATAGAATTCTGCTCTATGTTGTGCTGTATCAATATCACATTTCCCACTATTTAACTTTATAAAAATAGATAAGCTTTTCTCCTTGGAAACAATTTATCATCAAAAGCACATTTTAGGTTATCACAAACAAGCATAATATAAATCTGTTTGTTTATTTTTCTGCAAAAAATTATATTTGGGATGCATTTTTAAGGTAGAATACAAAATAAAGTGGATTTCATATTTTACTCCCCTTTTCCTTCCATGAAGCCTATGGAAAACTTTTCTTTTTATTATATTTTTTACATATAAATTTAATTATTTCATATATATATACAATAAACTACCTATACCAAGAAGAACCATGACACAATCAGGAATTATATAAATTTACATTCATAGTGTTTTGGCTATTTGCATTAGGCAACCTTGAGGAAAACATCTTTTCTATCTTGGTGAGTCTAAAATTCTGAATGTAAATCAATGTCTATCATCTCTCATCTCTATCAACTTAAAACATCTATCTGGACCTAAAAACATCTTAACCCCTAAACAACTAAGCTTAATTGTAAGACTAAAACAAATATGTCTGTCAGATATATTGAGCCAGAAGGCTGGAGATGATGCTCCAATGGTATAGGGTTTTCAGTGACTGATCAGGCAGCAAACTGTCTCTGACACTTTTTCATTTTGGAAGCTGCTAACCTCCACTTCCAGTTTACTCAGGTAATTAAGTTTTATTCCTTCTCAAGTCTCTTATGAGGTTGAAAGCTTTTCTTTTAAGTGACCACTACCAGGATATGATGGTAAAATCCTATCACTGAAGTCACTGAAGATCTCTCTCTCTCTCTCTCTCTCTCTCTCTCTCTCTCTCTCTCTCTCTCTCTCTCTCTCTCTCTCCTCTCTCCTCGCTCTCTCTCTCTCTCCTCTCTCTCTCTCTCTCTCTCTCTCTCTCTCTCTCTCTCTCTCTCCCTGTTTCTTCATCCCTCAAACAAGTGTCCAAACAAGCTATTGAAAATGCCTCCTGTCTCACTTTGGAAATCACCCTAGGCCTCAGTAGTATTAAGCAATGATGCTTTCTCAAAAGGGCCTGGGTAGAAAGCACAATTTGGCTAGAATGCAATTAGAATCTATACATCTTGATTGTCAAATCATCCTTTAAGTTAGCATTGTCTTTCATGTGCAGTATTAGCTGAATATTTAAGTATACTTTAAAGCCACAAATTTAGATCATGCAAAGTGGAAGGAAGGCAAGGATCAATGGAACTGATCTCAGATAGCAAAGGTGTTAGTAATAGCCTTGCAGTCTGATTTCTTCGTCCTTAGAAAAAGAATTCCTAGGGAGGCAGAGACAGGCAAATTACTATGAGTTCAAAGCCAGTCTGGTCTACAAAGCAAGCAAGGCTTCACAGAGAAACCCTGTCTCAAAAAAAAAAAAAAAAAAGAAAGAAAGAAAGAAAGAAAGAAAGAATCCCTAAAAGAATTAAAAAGTGGTCCTAGGATATACCTCAGCTACTGCTTAGTCCTCTGTATAGCAAAAACAAACAAAAGCAAAATCCTAGGCATAGTGGCACAAAATTGAGTACCTACAAAGTGCCAAGACCTATCCCAGATGTGAGAAAAGTAAAAGACCAATGACATGTGTTGTGTCTAATTCAGCTCCTGTTATGTAACTATTTCCTCCAAATTGAAACTCTCCTTTCATCTCCTCTAGGTGTCTAATGCCTCTTGCTCTTCACCATATTGCCATTAGTCTGGATTTGTGTTTGTTACAGGATCAGAAATTTTTTTCCAAAGGCTAAAAATATTTTTGAACCATTTATCAGCCTTGGCCTCAGGCTGCACTACGTCATCAATGAGGACAGAAGTGCTGATCTGTCGGCATTCTCCATCATCACTCTTCCTCAGAGAAGAGGAAGAGCTTAAGAGCAATGGAATGAAGAGAAAGCTGCAGAGCTCTTTTCACCTACATCTCCTTTTCTCTTTTAGTTTTTCTAGCAAACCACTGGAGAAGAAATAAGAAACTTGGGAGGAAGCTTTTTTCTACAGGGAATGCTGACTGTGACCAAACACAGTCACCACTAAGATTTCTGAAGGGAAAGAAATGATTCCTCATGGTAATCTGAGGGAGATTCAGAGAGTGGAAGGGAGAGAGAAAGACACAAGGAATGCCAGCGATAAACTACAGAAGACATGAGCATTAAAGCATCAACAGTCAGCCATTGAGTTCATCACCACCCAGAGAAAGGCAAAGAATGGGCAGGACCAGGAAATCTTTGCAACAAGCTAAAGAGAATGAGGGTTGCAAACTCTTTCTAATTTCAAAGAGGATGAATGAACCAAAACGTTTTACAAATGTGAAACTTGTTGAGAGGTCCGAAGTCATGTGAATATTCTAGATTACACATATTGGAGAAAATATGTGACGGTTCTCTTTCTATTTTTCCCTTTTTTGCTCCTCCTTCCCTTCTTTTTTTTATTTTTTTAATTAATTTATTCATATTACATCTCGATTGTTCGCCCTTCCCCTGTTTCCTCCCATTCCTCCCTCCCTCCCACTTTCCCCCTTCTCCCCTCCCCTATGTCTGTGATTGAAGGAGACCTCCTCCCCCACTATATATGCTCTTAGAGTATCGAGTCTCTTCTTGGTAACTTGCTATCCTTCCTCTGAGTGCCGCCAGGCCTCCCCATGCAGGGGACATGGTCAGAAAAGGGGCATCAGAGTTCGTGTGAGAGTCAGATCTCACTCTCCACTCAACGGTGGAGAATATCATGTTCGTCGGCTAGGTATAGAATGGGGAAATAGTAGGCTCCACAGGGTCCTGGAAGCCTACAAGAAGAACTTTATGACAGGCAGATCTGGGTCCTGGGGTCCTCCTCAAACTAAGGCACCAGCCAAGGAGAATATAGGCAGTAAGCTTCGAACTCCTTCCCTTCTTTAATCTCCATTTCCTCAAATAGTCCCCTCTGAATTTTCACCTCTTATGTTTATTTTCTTAAGTATATGCTGTGTGTATGAGAGAAAATATGAGATGTTTGTTCTTCTAAATGTAGTTTATTTTTCATAACCTGGTCAGTCCTATACATTTACCTCCAAGGAAAAGAATTTCATTCATATTTCTTCCTAAAGAAAAATCTACTGTGGGGAGTATACATCCATTTTTATGCATTCATCTGTTGATAGACAGCACACAGAGAAGTTAGCCAGGAAATTCCCCTATAACTAATTCTTAGATTCTGTTGCTCTACCTTAAAAAACTACTTTAAAAAAGATTTACTCAAAAAATTTAAATTATGTTTATGAGTGTGTCTATGTGGATAAATGCACATGAATGTAGATCCATATTTTGAGTACTATGAATAATAGCGCAATAAACATAGACGTGTAGGTATCTCTGTGCATGTTGAATTAGACTTCTTTGGGGATATACCTGAGAATGGCTTTTCTGGGTCATATAGTAGCACTATTTGGGGCCTTTTGAGAAACTTCTACATTGTCTCCCACAGTAGATGCAGCCATTTACCTTTCTGCCAGCAATCTATAAAATTCTTCTTTCCCCACATTCCCTTCAGCACTTTTTGCCGTTTGTTTTCTTAATGATAACCATTCTAGTTAAGGCACACAAAATCTCCATGTTGTTTTAATTGAATGCTTCTGATGGTTAAGTATAGTGGACATTTTTTTATATATTTATTGAATATTTGTCTTTCTTCTTTTGAGAATGGTTGTTTTTCAACCCATTTCTTCGTTTATTGATTGAATAATTTGAGAGTTTGGTGTTTAATTTTTATTGATTTGTACCTTTTAAATATTAATCCCTTGTCAACTATACAGCTGGAAAATATTTTCCCATTTTGTAAGCTGTCTCTTCACTCTGATGATTACTCTTTTTGCTTTGCAGAAGCTTTTTAAATTTGTGCACTCCCATTTGGCAATCCCTGCTATTATTTCCAGAGACACTAGAGCACAGAGACAGATAGCCTGGGATGCTGAAATGATAGAATCTCAGCCAAATCAACAGGGAGCTGTAGAGCACACACTACCCCTTAGAGGAGTCCTACATTTGGCAGAGTAGGCCAGGCTCCATTGCCTTCACTATGGGCACCAACTAGGCCACAGCAACCCTTAAAGAACATTGTCTTGGCTCACACAAAGTCAGCTCACTGTAGTCCATACAGCTGAAACACATATTCTTACTTGAAAAGAGATCCAAAGGATCATTGAACTGACCAATAGCAGATTTTTTTAAAAGTCTTTAAGATATCTGTACTTCATTTATCAAATGTCTTCCTGCATAACGTTGCCTGGTATAAAGTTGCCAATGTATTATATGAGGTAAATGTATTGATTTGTCATAAGCTATTATTATCATTATTCAGATTTAATTCAATCATGGTAAGAATTGGAAAACTAATATGAAAAAATTACTTCTCTGTAACCTTCAAGCCCTGGGACATCATTCCAACCAAATGGGTCATCTAACCCCTATGTGATCATCCTCAGAGTGACTTGAGAATTCAGTACCTTTGAAAGAGATTCTCCATTTGGGTTCAAGGCTCCAGCACCCTCGAGATTTTTATTTGAAAGGATTTACTCTACATGCCTGTACTGACCATTTGACACTTTTGAAACTGTTATTCTTGTGTCAGTAGAACTCTGATTTTTCACACTGGTGTAGTTTTTCTTTGAGATGGAAAAGAAGACAGATTGAATAGAGTGGCTTATAGACTGTGCTTCAGCTAGTCCAACAATGGCTGTGTACCAAAGAAATCCAAAAATTCACTAGTTTCTCAGGCCAAAAGTCAGATGCTCTTCAGTATATTCTGAAGAAGTAGTCTGTAATGCTACAATTGAGGAACAGACATCCAGTGATAGTGAGGGCAAGCAGAAAAAGAACAAAAGCGTCCTTCTTCTATGTCCTTTATACAGGCTGCTGGCAGAAGGTGTGTCCCACATTAAAAGTGAAACTTTCCACCTCAAAAGACCTAGATTAAACACAGTTCTTCCTACTTTGAATGATTGAGTTAAGAAAATTCCAGAACAGATGCACCCGGCTCCTTGGATTTTAGTTAATTCCAGGTGTAGTCACATTGACACCAAGAACAGCCAGCACACCATTTATGAAAGAAAGGATGTGTGAACCCCTGTGATCTCAGGACCTATGTGGTAGATAGAGGAGAATTATTACTTTAACACCAGTTTGAGCTACATAGCAAGAACCTGTAGCTAGCTAGGTAGGTGGGCAAGTAGAGAGGAAAGAAGAAGCTTGGCACGGTAGCACATGGCTGTAATTCCAGCATTTGAGGAGCTGAGGCAGGAGGTTCAGGAGTTCAAGGCCATATTCGAGTACAAAGTGAATTCACAATTAGCCTGGGCTACAGAAGATACTGCTCAGAACTTCTTCCTACAAACAAACAAAAAGTTGTTTAGTAAAAGAGAGTAAATTCAAAAGACTTAGGAATGGCTTCTGAAGCATCTGAGAGGGCTTGTCTGATTAATTTCCACTGGGTACCAACTAAAAATACTCCATTAACCTGAGTTAGAAAATCAAGTCCCAGGGTGTTGTTTTTCACACTCAAATTTCAAATTGTATGACATTTTCCACTTTGGAAAGAATGGGAAGCGAGTGCAACATACGGTGGGAAGAAGAGAAGGCATTGGGAAGCTTCACATTCCAGGTAGTCTTTGGGAAGCTGGAACAAAGAAACAACAAAGGAGGCTGGAGAAAGGGCTCAGCAGGTAAAAGCACTTGTTGCTCTTCTAAAAGACTTGGGTTCCCTTCTTAGCACCATGGCAGCTCACAACTGGCTGTAGCTCCAGTCCCAGGGGTCTTATGTCATCATCTGGCTTCTGCAGGCACTATATGCATGTGGTACACATGCGTGTAGGCAAAACACCCATACTCATAAAACAAAGGGCTATAAAAATTAGGAAGGGAGAGGAGGAAGGAATGAGAGAGGGACAGGAACAGGGAGAGAGAGAGAGAGAGAGAGAGAGAGAGAGAGAGAGAGAGAGAGAGAGAGAGAGAATGAATTATGTTGTCAGTGTTGACACCAACAGAGGCAAGGTGTCAGCCTTTACATTAGCAGAGTGTTTTTATGCTATTAGTCAAATGTTTCTTCCTAAATCAAGTGTCTCACAAATAAATACTAGGTATCAGTATAGATACCAGCATGCATAACATTGGATGGTTAAAGTGACTGCACTGCATTAAGGTTTGGAGGCAGAATGTCGGGATTTTGTCTCCGGCCCGACTTTAAGCAAGTTCTTTTAACACATTTGTACGTCCATTTCCTTATCAGCATAGTGTGGCTAACACAAGCACTTGCCTGACAAGATTCTCGTGAGGGTTGCATGTGGACATGTAACGTACTGAGCATTGTGTCACTTATCACTGTTTTGCTTAGAGACATGTGTGCCTCTTACCAGCCCCAGGGTATGTTCTCCTCTTTAACACCTAGGTAACCACCACAGTGTCCACAGTGCTGATAACACTTGCACTATGTCTCATGGCTGGCTCACACAATAACCTAGGAGATGATCAGGACAAGTATCTGTATCCCTGCTATACAGATAAGGAAGCTGAAGCAAAGAAGCTGGGAAATGTAATCAATATAACATCATTAATGTGAGTGGCAGGGTGTACTGGCTCAACACACTGAACCACTGCTCCCTTCAAGAGACCTACTGTCACCCAGGAAAAGGGAGTACCTATATGTGTGCCATCTGTAAAAACAAATGCTCTCTGAAAAAATAGCACCACATTTTCTCTCATATGCAGGATATAGGTGTGTGTGTGTGTGTGTGTGTGAGAGAGAGAGAGAGAGAGAGAGAGAGAGAGAGAGAGAGAGAGAGAGAGAGAACTGAAAGCAGGAAGTTGAATGAGGCAAAGGACCAGCGAAGCTGATGGGAGGAGGGTGAGAATAGTGGAAACAGTGAAGGTAAGCTACAATAACATATGTGCATGAAAATGTCACAATTAAACCCATTATTTTGCACACTAACTTAAAAATTAATAAGAGAGAAAAATATACTTCCCTGGGGATATAAAATTGGTTGATCACTAATATCCTTAGAGCCACAAAAATGAGTGCAATTTATAAACCCCACACACCTTTAAGATGATGCCAATTACATTTTTAAAGATATAATTACATATAATACATATAATTGGATTCTTAGCATAATTAAGGAAAGTTACCAGTACTAAATTAGAGAATATATATAAGTGAGAAAAGACTTCATTTCTTAGCTATAGGACCTGTAAAGCAGGTATGGAATCCTTATAGAAAAGCATTTTGCCAGGCATTATGAAGGCCACAGAGCTCTGGAACCCATTTTTGTACACTGATTTCTGAATAAATGATTTTTAAGGCAATTTGGGAGAGAGATAAGCAAACAGAATAATATTTAAAGCTGGAAAGCTTTACTGGGACACCCTAGAAACAAAGGGGAAAGAAACATCATTTTTATATGAGTTATTAAAGTCTATTTTTAATGACCATGAAAATGTGCTTCCCTTAGTTTACATATATAAAGATATATGATGAAGAATTGATAGATAGAGAGACAGAGAGGCAGAGAGATAGATCTTCATAAAGACTATAAAGGGAAAGGAATTGAGCACTCAGAGAAATAAGTTTTACAATTTAGATCTTTTTTTTAAATCAATTTATACTTGTTACATCTCAATGGTTATCCCATCCCTTGTATCCTCCCATTCTTCCCTCCCCTCCCCCATTTTCCCATTATTCCCTTCCCCCATGACTGTTCCTGAGGGGGATTACCTCCCCCTGTATATGCTCATAGGGTATCAAGTCTCTTCTTGGCTACTTGCTGTCCTTCCTCTGAGTGCCACCAGGTCTCTCCCTCCAGGGGACATGGTCAAATGTGAGGCACCAGAGTACGTGAGAAAGTCGTATCACAC
This sequence comes from Acomys russatus, assembly GCF_903995435.1. Classification (NCBI taxonomy): domain Eukaryota; kingdom Metazoa; phylum Chordata; class Mammalia; order Rodentia; family Muridae; genus Acomys; species Acomys russatus. The sequence continues at coordinate 121,280,685 of NC_067169.1, read as the reverse complement.
TCTCCACTCAACTGTGGAGAATATTCTGACCATTGGCTAGATCTGGGTAGGGGTTTAACGTTTACCGCCTGTATTGTCCTTGGCTGGTGCCTTAGTTTGAGCGGGACCCCTGGGCCCAAATCTGCCTATCATAATGTTCTACTTGTAGGTTTCTAGGACCCTCTGGATCCTTCTACTTTGCCATTCTCCCATGCTTCTCTCATTTAGAGTCCCAGTAAGGATGTCCTCCTCTCTGTCCCAGTTTCCTGGTAAGTGAAGGCTTTCGTGGGACATGCCCCTTGGGCTAGTATGCAGATATAAGTGAGTATATACCATTTCAGTCTTGCTGCTTCTGGGTTAACTCACTCATTATGATCATTTCTAGCTCAATCCATTTATCCACAAATTTCGGGAATTCCTTGTTTTTAATAGCTGAGTAGTATTCCATAGTGTATATGTACCACAGTTTCTTTATCCATTCTTTTACTGAGGGACACTTAGGCTGTTTCCATATTCTGGCTATTATGAATAAGGCTGCTATGAACATGGTTGAGCAAATTTTCTTGTTGTGTGCTGGAGCATCTTCTGGGTATATTCCAAGGAGTGGAATAGCTGGGTCTTGAGGAAGCCCTATTCCCATTTTTCTGAGATAGCACCAGATAGATTTCCAAAGTGGCTGTACTAGTTTGCACTCCCACCAGCAATGAAGGAGTGTTCCTCTCTCCCCACATCCTCACCAGCATGTGGTGTTGCTTGAATTTTTGATCTTAGCCATTCTGATGGGTGTAAGATGGAATCTCAGAGTTGTTTTGATTTGCATTTCCTTGATGACTAAGGAGGTTGAGCATTTCTTTAAGTGTTTCTCAGCCATTTGATATTCCTCTGTTGAGAATTCTCTGTTTAGTTCCAAGCCCCATTTCTCAACTAGGTTATTTGGTTTGGTGGTGTTTAATTTCTTGAGTTCTTAATATATTTTGGATATTAGACCTTTGTCAGATGTAGGGTTGGTGAAAACAACTCTGAAATTCCACCTTATACCAGTCAGAATGGCTAAGAGATCTAGCCACTGGTCAGAACATTCTCCACAGTTGAGTGGAGAGTGGGATATGACTTTCTCACATACTCTGGTGCCTCACATTTGACCATGTCCCCTGGAGGAGGAGTCCTGGTGGCACTCAGAGGAAGGATAGCAGGTTGCCAAGAAGAGACTTGATACCCTATGAGCATATACAGGGGGAGGTAATCTCCCTAAGGTACAGTCATAGGGGAGGGGAATAATGGGAAAATGGGGGGGGAGGGAAGAATGGGAGGATACAAGAGATGGGATAAAACATTGAGATGTAACAAGAATAAATTAATAAAAAAATTTTAAAAATTAAAAAAAAAATCATTACAACAGGAAAAAAAATGCTCATCCTCATTAGCCATCAGAGAAATGCAGATCAAAACGACACTGAGATTCCATCCTACACCCATCAGAATGGCTAAGATGAAAAACTCAAGTGACACCACATGCTGGCGAGGATGTGGAGAAAAGGAACACTCCTTCATTGCTGTTGGGAATGCAGACTAGCGCAGCCACTTTAGAAATCTGTCTGGCGCTATCTCAGAAAACTGGGAATAGAGTGACCCAACCTGCGGGGTTCGACTAAAACTAGGAGGGAGGTCACCTGTTGAGAATGCAAGACACAAAGAAGGAAAGCAAGTCTCATTGATCAAACTCTCAAACTTTATTAGTTAGGCAGCAGCTTTTATAAGTCAGAAGGCAGGGAAGCACATTGCTATAGCAACACAGCTGCAGGCTTTTCTCAAAACACAGGGAATTCCAGGCAGGGTCATAATATCCTGCCACACAGGGCATCTTGCTTTGTCTTCATCTAGCTTTAGTCTAACTGCTGACTCACAACAGGGTCGCTTCATCCCTATCTGTCTTTAGCTGCTGACTCACAACAGGGTCACTCCATCCCTATCTGTCTTTAGTCTAACTGCTGACTCACAACAGGGTCAGCTAGTTTCTGGTGAAAGGTAAGCTCTGGGAAAGAAAGAGAGTTAAAGGTGCAGCCTTGGACAAGATGGCTGAACACTGGCCATATGGCCTTTTGTCCCCAACAATAGGGCTTCCTCAAAACCCAGCTATTCCACTCCAGAAAATGCTCCAGCATACAACAGGGACATATGCTCAACCATGTTCATAATGACCCTATTCATAATAGCCAGAACATGGAAACAGCCTAAGTGTCCTTCAGTAGAAGAATGGATAAAGAAACTGTGGTACATTTACACTATGGAATACTATTCAGCTATTAAAAACAAGGAAATCTTGAAATTTGCAGGCAAATGGATGGAACTACAAATGATCATACTGAGTGAGTTAACCCAGAAGCAGAAAGACTCACATGGTATATACTCACTTATATCTGGACACTAACCCAAGGGGCATGTCTCATGAATGTCTTCACTTACCAGGAAAGTGGGACAGAGGGAGGACATCCTGAGGTGAGAGAAATATAGGAGAATGGGGAAATAGAAGGATCCAGAGGATCCTAGAAACCTACAAGAAGAACAGTATCATGGACGGATCTGGGCCCAGGGGTTCTGCTCGATCTATGGCACCAACCAAGGACAATACGTGCAGTCATCATCAAACCCCTACCCAGATCTAGCCAAGGGACAGGACATTCTCCAAAGTTGAGTGGAGACTGGGGACTGACTTTCACATGAACTCTGGTGCCCCATATTTGGCCATGTCCTCTTGATGGGGAGGCCCGATGGCACTCAGAGGAAGGATAGTAGCCTACCAAGAAGAGACTTGATACCCTAGCATCATATTCAAGGGGAGGAGGTCCCCCTCAGTCACAGTCATAGGGAAGGGAAATGGGGTGAAAGCGGGAGAGAGGGAGGAATGGGAGGATGCATGGGATGGGATAGAAAATGAGATGTAATATGAATTATTTTATTTTCAAAAAAAAGATTCATTATAAAAAATTCTGTGTTGTGATTTGACATTGTGTATGGAGTGAGATATAACTATGATATTTTTTAAAAATGCACAGTGACATGGACTGGGAGAGCTAGAATTTTAAATATAGCAATATCTAGAATGCAATACTTGTAAATGGACCATAAGCTTAAGTTGGAAAATGTAAATACTCTTGGGAAAAAACAAGGGAAATTTATTTGACAATGAAAAGCAAAGCACAGTGAGAGATCACCTTTGCACAATAAGAATGGCTCTTATAACAATGAAAGATAGCAAGTGTTGGCAAGGATGTGGCTCGCAATTGAGGATTCTATTCGTTCTTGCAGAGACCAGGCTCAAGTTCCAGCACCCATATGGCAGTTCACATCCATGAGATTCAATGCCCTTTTCTGACGTCCACAGACTACAGACACACCTGTGTTACACATGTATACATACAGGCAAAACATTCCTATACCTAAAATAACATTAATACATCTTAAAAACATTAAAAATTTAAATAAGATCATGATCCAGCAATATCACTCCTAAATAGGAAATAAGAGCAATACATTAAAGAAATACCTGTATCTCAATGTTCATTGTAACGTTTTAAATAATAACCACAATATAGAAACCTTTCCTGGCTCCTGAGTGCATGAAGAAAAGTGGTTCATGGATGTTGGTTAGAATATTATACAATGATAAAAAGGAAGGAAAATATGTCATTTACAGCAATGTGGTTGAACTTGTAGAGTGTATTTAAAGTGAAATAAGCCAGCTACATCAAAACAAATACTACATGATCTCATTTGTATGCAGAATCTAAAGTTGGCTAGAAAATTTAGATAAAAAAGTATAAAAGAGAAAGATGACACCCAAGAGTTGGGGTGGGTGTAGGACATGGGGAGGTGTTGGTCAAAGGGTATATAAACTTTCAGTTAGGTGCATGTCCTACGAAGTCAGTGCATCACATGAGTGATAATGTATAAATATATCAAATTATAATATTGTATTCTCTGTATCTGTCTCTCTTTGTAGTGTGTGTGTGTGTGTGTGTGTGTGAAGATGGCTTAGAAAGTGCTTGCCACACAAGCATGAGGACTGAGATCAGATCATCCTTCTCCGTATAACAAGTGGACACAGTAATGTGCCTCTGTAAACCATGTGTGGGATAGAGGTGAATAAACATAGATTTCTTTAGCTTGCTGGCCAGTAAATCTAGGCAAATTATTGAGCTCCAGGTCCAGTGAGAGACTCTATTTCAAACAAACAAAATAAAGTAGAGAGCAGTAGAGGTATACAATGTCAACCTCTGGCTTCTAACACACCTCCCTACATGTACATGAACTCATGCCCATTTACATATATATATATATACATATATATATATGAGAAAATGAAGTAGAGAGTGACAGGGAGGTGTATTGTATCCACCTATGGCCTCCATAAACACATGTAAGTGCACACACATAAAGCCATATAAAGAAAAAGAACCAGTTTGAATGGATATAGCAAGATGGAAAATGAAAAGTAAGATGTCTTTTATATTTATGTGCTTATTATAACGAAATAAGATAAAGTGAGGTACATATTGTGAAGATATATATATTCATATATACATGAGTAACATGTTGAAAATGAAAATCTAGGAGAATCAGAAGACAACAGAAGGCAGGTGGTGGATGGTGGAGCAGAACCCAGATGAAGGTCCTTGGAAGTCCTTAGATTGGATGATGGGGATCATAGCTGTTTATTATACACCTAAAACTAATAACATGATAGTCACCTCTGACTTGTCTACTTCAGAGGGGTCACCTGATGTTCCTATGGGACAAAATACATAAAGGTTCTAAACAGCCATGAAGACTTAGGTTTAACACAATAAATGCAATCTGTGGGCTTGAAATGAAGAAGAAAGCTAAGATTTTTCAATACTGATCTTTCGCCTTTGACCCAAATACAAACAGAACATTGTTTTTTTCAATCTATCAAGCTTCCAGTAATACAACACTTCATGACTAATAGCAAACTAGATCAACTTTCTACAGTTAGACATTGTGGACACTGTTCCAAGGGGTAATCACATTTCTGCCTAGAAGGGGAAACTTGATGGATAGCAGCTATGACAGATGTGCTGAAGACACTATCCTGTAGCTACCTGGGTAATGGTTTGACATTTAATTAGAGGAACAGAAAGCATCTTTCTCCTTTCCTTTCACTAATCAGAACATACTGGAGAAGGAAATTAGATGTACAAAACATACAGTTTAATTTATTTGAGTAATGCTTCATTTACTCATGTTGCTGGAAATAAAGTCTGACACAGATGTGAACCTTGCATGTAACTTTAAGCCAACGAATACCTTAAAACTACTTTAATCAATTTTATAAAATCTTACAATATGGTTTCCAAATGTCTCTGCTGTTCAAACACAATAATATTCAAAGTCCCACCTTTCTGTAACAACCTAGATTCAGCATTCAGAAATAGAGTTATTTGATCAGGCAGGAACACAGACTGCTATTGGACCTGTTTGCCCCATGTTCTCAACGGTTGCAAACCCCTTACTGAGCGTTTGTGTCATCTTTGCTTAGATTTTCTGTAATTTTCTTCCGATCTGTCTACTAGCCACCACAGCACTCAGAGAGCAGGGATCCAACCTCATTTGTTAGGTTACCAATGACATCGCATCTGCAGGTTGCCTCAGAGGTGAAAGGCGGAGACTACAGAAGAGATCCACATACTGATTGATTCCATTGTCAGATTCACTTCAGCAGTAGGAAGAGCTGTGTACACATGTGTGAAGTACAGGACAGTGTGCAGGAAGAGCAGTGCAGACTATGTTCCATGAGCATTTTAAGGAGGGATAAAGTACTTAAAACCGTGGGCTCTGAGGAGGCCTCTTAGAAGTAACATCTAACATAGGTCTTGAAAATAGGAGTGGTCTTGTCAGAATGGTCAAGATTGTCAAAACAAGTAATGGCAGATGCTGGCAAAGTTGTGGGCACAGGGTAACAGTTATTCACAACTGGTAGGAATAAAAACTTGTACAGTCTCCATGGGGGGAAAAAAGAAAAAAAAAAGAAAAATAGGAGTGTTAAAAACATGGAAATGATGACAAGGCAATTCATTGCAATCAAAAGCAGAAACACAAGCAAAATCTCAAACACATATTAATAGCTGTCCAGTAAATGATGGTTTCAAAACCTGAGTAAAGTTATTTAGAATAAACCCAAGAACATATTGAGAGGAATGCAAATAATTCATATTGGTTAGAGTAAAAACAAAATAAACTTGGAAAGCAAAGTTGAACTACACCATAAGATGTCCTTGAAAAGATGGGTTTGCCAAGGGTGATGGTGCACCTTTAATCCCAGCACTCAGGAAGCAGAGACAGGTGGATCTCTGTGAGGTCAAGGCCAGTCTAGACTACACAGTGAGTTCCAGGATAGCCAGGGCGACAAAGAGAAACCCTGTCTTGAAAAACCAAAAAGAAGGAGGAGGAGAAAGAAGAGAAGGATAAAGGAAGGAAAGAAGGAAAAAAGAAAGAAAAAAGAAAGAATTGAAAGAAAGAAAATCAAAGAAAAGGCAGAAGAAGAGCAATCAAAGAAAGAGCAGAGAGTAAAGAAAGAGGAAGTGACACCTTTTTTTTTTTCTGGGACCTTGAAGATTGATGTTTTGGGGCAAAATCTGACAATCAAAAATTTTGCCTCAAGTAATTGGCACTTAGTTCAACTTCTACCTTACAATATATCAGCCTGGAAAGTCCGGGCAGGAACCTGGAGGCAGGAAGTGATGCAAAGACCATTGGGAAGAGCTGATTACTGGTTTGCTTCTCAATGGTGTTTTATCACAGCAATAGAAAAGTAGCTAAGAAAAAGAAAACAGAACCAAATTCCATTGGAGGGTGAAGAATATCACAAGCCCACAAGAAAAAAATTGTTTATTCTATGGAGACAATCAGAAAGGATTCAAAGAGAGATCATAGATACATGGACAGGAAGGAGGAGTGGCATCCATGCAGGGGGTGGGTGGGGTTGCACTGGCTATCTAATGTCAAGTAACTCAGTCAAAGCAGATGATAGATGAGGTCAGGGAAGAGAAGAAAGGAGGGAGAAGTAGGAGGGAGAGAGGGAGGGGAGGAGAAAGAGAAGGACAAGAAATGAGCTGTGCAGCATACCATAAGCTAAGAAAGGTGTTGATAGTTTTCCTGTAGGCAGTGGGTAGCCAAAGAGAGTAAGTTGTTAAGAGAGACAAGTTTCATGATCCAGAAGGGAGAGTTCCTTGAGATGGAATTCAGTGCTCTTGACTCAGTTCCCCACTATGATACTCTGATGCTGTCTCAGCGTGGCTTCTGACTGGAAGCCCATTTTCTTACACATAATTGCATTCAAATGTTCAGGTCTTTTGTATCAATTTTGTTTGTTTGTTTTTGAGATAGGGTCTCTCTGTGTAGCTGTGGGTGTCTTGAACTCGCTTTGTAGACCAGGCTGGCCTCGAACTCACAGCGATCCGCTACCTCTGCCTCCTGAGTGCTGGGATTAAAGGCGTGCGCCACCACACCCGGCTCCTATATCAATTTCTTTTTTTTCAATTTCTTAATTTGCCTCTTTGACTTTACTTTGTAGACTACTGAGCTGTGGCTATCCTTCAGCTGACCATTCATTGGCTCCATTTGAAAGTGTGAAAAAAAATAGATAAAAAATCAATCTGCATCAACTGTTCTAAGACTTCCCAGATGAAACAGAAGGCAAACAGCCCCAGGAAGACAAACTGGGGAACACAGGGCTGGATCATGGGGAATTCCCTCATGAGCCAGTGAGCTCATGGCCAAAGTCACCGGGACCTACGAAGCCAGGCTCGGTGATCAGTGCCTGCGACACTCTGCTCTTAGTGACCCATGGCAGGCTGACTGACCAAACATAGAGGCATGACCACAACATCTGTGGTCCAGTGGAAGCATGTGCATCATCAAAGAGAGGAGGAGGACCCAGCGTGGGGTCAGAGAGAGCAGCAGGGGCACTGGTGCTAGAGGTGTAGAAGGGTGGGGTGATGAATGAGGGCCTGGACTGCCAGCCACAAGCCCCATCCCAGTGCATTCCTGCCACATGTGCGCGGAGACAGACAACAGACAGTGGCTTCCAACAGCCTGGGCCAGGAAGGAGGAGAAGGTACCTTCCCCCCGTGGCAGGTGGAATTCCACTGATGATTTACTGCAATTCTTCCCAAAGGCGGAATCACCCAAATAGCCCAGTAAAGCCATTCGGAAGCGACGCGATATCATAGTTTCCTTTAAGAAGTCAACTCTGTGGAGATGCTCACAGACGTGATTTGTTGTGGTTGGAAAGACAAAGACATTTTCCAAATTTTATTCTGGGAAGCAGAAGGCATTAGTGTTGAGCAGGAACTGAAAACAAATACTGTGTGCTGCTAAACATTCTCTCACATAAAAGCCTAGATTGCAACCTCTCTCTCTCTCTCTCTCTCTCTCTCTCTCTCTCTCTGTGTGTGTGTGTGTGTGTGTGTGTGTGTGTGTGTGTGTGTGGTGTGTTGGGGATATAGATGATGAAACTTGAGAGGGGACTGTGAAAACAGAAAAGAGGTTTTTCTGTGACAAAGCATGTGATGTGAAAGCACAAAGGAAGTGAATGTGGAGATGAGTGGGCCATTCAGAAAGAGCAGAGGAATGTCCATTTAGCCGAATAATAGTCATAGGTTTTCCACTAGGGTCTATGACCTAGCTAGTCACAGGTTTGGGATCATGGTACCAGACATGGGTTCCCTCTTGTGGAATAGGCCTTAAATACACTCAGAAAGCATTTGGTTACTTCCATGATGTTAATACCTCTACTAGACCCGTACTGTAACTTTTCACAGCTCCAGTAGTGTACATAGCACCTTTCAGCATTATGAAAGCTAGCCAGTGGGGATGGTGCTCTTAGAACCAATCACTGCAGTACATGGTGTCTTCAACAACAAAGTCTTACCATCAAGTTCTTGGGGGATAACCAAGAACAAGAGCCTGTACGGTTTGGGAGCAGTCTTCTCTACTCTTCCATCTTCCACCCTATTTAACCCTTCCTGTTCCATTACTGCCTTTCTCACTTCGTATTATCTTCATTCTATGCCCTTTTCTTGAAATCTCCTCACAGCTTCCTACTAGTTTCCTGACTCTTGTAGGTACTCAGTTTAAATGTACATATCTAAAGATTCAACGATAACATCCGTTTAGGAGAGAGACCATGTGAAGTTTGTCTCTCTGGATTTGGGTTACCTAAACTATGATTGCAATAGAGAAGAGATTTATACAGAACCCACAACCATTCAAAGAACAGAGAAGAGGAGACCAGAGTGCACTGCTCTAAATGGGACATGTATATCACACCTCCTTCTCTCATGGCTTAGGCATCACTTTGGAAGAGGAAGCTGAAAGACTATAAAAGTTAAACCATATTACATACCTGTAGCAAAACAGTAGTTGTCTGAGACAACAGGACTGTAGCACTATGAACTCACAATGGCTATAAATGGATGCACAAGATCAAGCCATGGATGGAAGAGAGTCTCATGAAGTCCCTCTAGCTAAAGATCTATCAGAAATTTATGGCTTCTGGGAGAGTTTGAGTGAATTTTCTTTAAAGATTCAGCTCCTGAATGGCTTCCTACACACCAGTAGATGGTCCTACACCCAGGCACATGTAGACAGCTCTAAATGAATTCACCTTTAATCCCAGCACTCAGGAGGCAGAGGCAGGTGGACCTCTATCAGTTCAAGGCCAGCCTGATCCACAGAGTGAGTCTAGGACAGCCAAGGCTACACAGAGAAGGCCTGTCTTGAAAAACCAAAGAAGAAGAGGAGAAGCAGGAGGAGGAAGAGAAAGAGAAGGGGGAGAGGAGGATGGAGGAAGGAAGGAAGGAAGGAAGGAAGGAAGGAAGGAAGGAAAAAGGAAAGAAGAAGGGAAGGGAGGGTGGCAGCTATGGCAAGGAGTGGGGGTGTGGAGGAGGAGGAGGCATTCTCTGGCTCTGGCTGGGCCTGCAGGGAGCAAGAAGGAGCCAAGGTAGCCAGCAGGCAGCTTTGGTGGCCAACACAGTGCATGGGATTCCACAGGTTTTTGATTAACTTGTAAAAGAGACACCTGGGTATTGGATCAACGGGAACACTGACCTGTGGGAAACTTCCTGCCTGAGAATACTAGATTTTCACCCTAATCCAGCAGCTCTTCTGCTCACATAAATACAGATGAATGAAGACCACATTCGGGAAGACACCTAGCCAGCGGTCCAGAGATGATGCAGGCCATGCTGGAGTATCTGCAAACATGATCAAGAAGAGAGCATCTAACAACAACAAAAACAAACAAACATTGGACCAGTGTGAGGTCAAGCAAACCTGTGTCCCAGCCCCAGTGGAACATCATTGGCTGCAGTATCCAACATGGGTGGAGAGAGGACAACAGCCCTGTCACCTAGTGGAAGGGGACTGTCCTGGACCAGGTGCCTGTGACTTCATTCCTGTATCTTATAAAGTCTGATGGATTGAGTGTGTTTATGGACTAGAAATTAATGAAGATGAAAGATTTCTGCACTTGAAGTCCTCCCTGATAGAGTTGTAACATCTCGGATCAGAGATACACACTTAGTAGGCAAAATGATTTGGCAAAGCAGTGGAGCACATGTTTGAAACAGAGGATGGCTCTAAAGATGAGTGGAGGGGATGGGCTTGGAATGGGCACCTGTCATGAACACATGGTTTTACATCACCTATGAGAAAGACCCTGTCTTGTACATGTACCAGCTCCTAGATGATTACAAAGAAAGCAATCTTCCCATCCTGCCCAATTCCAATGATTTGCCTCCAGCAGAAAGAGAGCCAGGAGAAGTTGTGGACAGCCTGGTAGGCAAGCAAGAGGAATATGCCATAGAAGATAGCTAGAAAAGGACTGGAATGGTCATCCATCAAGTAGAGACCAAACTCTCTATCTATTTCATCAAGTTTGATGATAATTTCTATATTTACATCTATGATTTGGTGAAAACTTGCTAGATGTCATCATAAACTTTTCCAAATTGTGGAAATATTAAAGTGTAATTTGTAGACATAGAGATTTGATTGCTTTGCAGTTTAATTAAAGCTTAGATATCCCTGTTGGTGTGGTTCTGAACAGTGCAGCACAGTGTAGACTGATTCGAACACAAGGCAGCTGTGAAGGAATTCCTTCCTCTTCAAAGCTTCTGTGTGAGGGGATCCTCCCTTTTACAAGAAGGCTGTGTGTTGGGAGTTACAAACAAGGTGGTAAAAGTTAAGCTAGTCTCATCGTCATTTAAATCTGGGTAGGTTGTTATTATTTTCCCCTTCATCTGATACTGTCTTACTCTGTTGCCACAATGCAAGCATAGTTTGTTAGTTTTATTACTCATTTTTGAGACATTATGTATCTATATAGCTACCTGTCTAGATCTGTATCTGTGTGCCAATATATATACTATACACACAGAGAGGCACTCACTACTCCTTTCCTTGACCCAAGTCACTCATATTTATAATGGGCCTGCCCTTTGTTTAAAAGTAACATTGGGCACAGGAAGGACATTATGTTGTTTCAGAAGTCAGAATTTCATAATACCATTTCAATCTGGAGGCTTTTAGTTATGAGTCCAGGTATAAATTAGCCAATAATAATCAACAAACCACAGTAGAATTTAGTAAACTGTTGAGAAATCTTGGTAAAAGGCTGCTTTCTATTCTACACTTTGTTTTATGTGGGGTTTTTTTATTGTGGTTTGTTTGACTTTTGTTGTTGTTTATTCTTTAATCAAAAGAACTTTTAAAATAAAGCCCAGGCCTTGGAGTAATATAGATGTGCTTTTGGTTGGTACACTGCTCCATTTGTGCACACTAGTCATCAGGATTTTAGTACATGGCTTTAAAAGGCAACATTACATCAGTGGTTCATATAGATGATAAATTCCTGCAAGAACAGTGCATGTGTATTAGAAATGTAAGTTTTAAGCATGACGTTGTTGCCTTCTATCAAGTTCTCTGGGACTTTCTCATTTTTATTACTATTGTAATGGACCTCTTCTCCCCTTCTTTACCTGTTCCCACTCCTCCTGGCTCTCTCCCCCACAGAGAATGTTGGACAAATAGGGCTTCTTGCCTTGACCCTGTTGTGGCAGTGTCTGTTCTTGCTCCAGGTATGCTATTCATGCAGGTCCATTCCCTCTGTGGCCCCTGCCAGGCTTTGCATGTCTGTGGTGTGTCGCTGTGGAAGGCTCAGTCGTCCTTGCTGGTTATGGGTAGACAGCAGCTCTTCACCATAGAGTGCATTCATGGTTTGCTCCTGTAAGGTTGTAGGAAGCTGAAATAGAACTGAAAACGTGGCTGATTGATCAGACAAATGTCTGCTTGCTCTCATTTTGTTTTTGGAGGAACCCTGGTAGCGTCTCAGTTCGGAGAAAGATGATAGGTAAAACCAGTTGTGGAGGTTGGAAATCCTTTCTGTGGGCCGCACAGATTTGGATACTGTCAACCAAACACCAGAGAATTGTCCAAGTGTAGGTATGCTTACTTTGTTGGGGCTCTTCCGGATGCAGAAATTATTCCATGGTTCAAAGCGCATAGTTTTCAGATACGCATTTAGTTTTCACAGAGGCTGACCACCTTACACACTGGATGGTCACTACTGCTCACCATGTGAACACAGTACCTCAGCTCTGTTCCTGGCACAATCACCCTGTGCTCAGTGTTTTTTCATAGGCAGCCAGGGACAAACTTCCTAATGCAGTGTGATATACCCTACTCTTCAGTGCTTCTAGTGCATGTGACCAGTGCAGTCCTGCATGTAAATCTCAGAGCTGAGTCTAACTCCTACAGCCCATACTGACATCTGTGGTACAAGTGGGTGAGTCTGTCCTGCATGCAATGACAGTGCAGAACATGGCACAATGACTGGAAAGTTAAAATCCTTTTGCAATGGCCCGAGGGCTGGATCAGTTAAAATGTGTTTGCCATTATCTGATGACTTGCGTTGTGGTTTTCTGCAAGCACCACAAGTTACTTTGGTTACCCATGAACTCCTGAACTGGAAGATGCAACATGATGGTTGGTGCTGATGACTTCGATCACTATTCCATTTGTTACCTTTATGGAAGGCTGAGAAGGGGAAGGTTTTTAATAGTTTGTTTGTATTTTAATTGTTTTTCCATCCCTCCCCCGACTGTTTTCTTTCTGTGGCTTATACCACCCTTAATGGCGAGTGACTCTTCTCCTGAGCCTGCCACCTTGGGCTTCCCTTACTCTCACAGTTCAGATCTGCATGCATTGCTTGCATTGTTCTCGTATCTGAATGTTGATTCCTCATTTAAGAGTCCAACATTAATTTCCAAAATTATCACGGGGCTGGTGGCAACACAAGATGTGAATCTGTGTTTAAAATGTATTGGCCTTCCTCACTTACCTGCTCTAGTATCGTATCATATGTGCGTGCATGCATGTGTGAGGCTGCCACGTAAACTTCAGAGAAGAACCTTAAAGTGGACCATCCATTTTTTTAATGCTCTCTTCTAAGTAGAATGTCCAGTGTAAGTAACTAAAATTGCATGTTAAAGAGACTTAGGTTCTTTCTTTCTCTCTTTCTTTGGATTTGCTTTTGGTTTCCTGTATATTTGCTTACTATGCTGTTCTAGTGGTTGTAGGGTAAAGATGCACTCATGAAGCAGTCGTAGTACCAACAGAAGGTGATTCCAGTTATAAATGTCAACGCAGCATTCAAAGGGACTGTGCATGCTCTAAATATCACAATTCTTCTAAGCCAGATTTCATTTCTCTTCTTGTTTTATGTGCCAAACCCCAAAGTGCATTGCACCTGCATCTCTGAACACTGTAGACCCATTAGAACGAAAACTCTTCTGAGCCTAAAAACACTAAACACTGATTTTCTAAGAAATGAAAGTCCTCCAAAGTTGGCACAAGAAAAATACTCAATTACCATGGTCTGTTCCCTAGGAATGCTGTGCTCTCTGTATTCTCCATCATTGGTGCAGTTCGAATGAATAAGTAGAATTCAGAGGTCTCTGGGTTCACCTTTAAAGCTAGATAAATGACCTCACTTTTTGAGCTTGAATTCATTTTTAATTTTATATAATATGTAGACAGTTTCCTGTTCTCTGCATTTAGAAGTATACACAGTACAATTCTGTAAGTAATTTTTATAATTATGATGTAATTCTATTCTTCCTGAAAACATTCAAAACAAACCCTTTATGTGCAAGGGAAAAGAAAGAAGAGGAGGAGGAAAGGGGGAAGAGCACATGAAGTTGGAAGAAAAAAAGCGTTGGTAGGATAGGGGAAGAATTGGAGAGTAAGTAATTAGGGATTGACTTGATCAAAATGTATTGCATACATGTATGAAATTTTTAAGCAATAAAAATTATAATAAAAAGGAACAAATTATTTCCACTCTACTAGCCAAGTGCTGAGAAGATGGATTGCTCCTCCACTGAGCCTTCACTCAAAGCTTAGACCTTCTAACTCAGTGGTCTTCAGGTTATATGTTGCAACCAAATCATTTCAAGTACCTGGGGAAATATGAATAATGGTTAATTATCCTCTATGATTCAGCTTCACTTTTCTGGGGAAGAAGCATAAGAGGTACATTTTCTACTAAAAGCTTCCTTAAAGATGTTTATGATACAAATGATAGAGGCTAATGCTTTAAGAAGTGATGTCATACAGGTCTTAGAGACAGCTCAGTTAAGATGCTTGCCATACAAGCATGAGGACGTGAGTTCAATTCCCAGAACTTATGTAAAAGCCAGGTGTAGTATGCTATGTAGTTTTTAGTCTCAACATGGGGAGATAGAGATGGGCAGATCCCTGGTGTGTCCTGATGTGATAGCCTAGCCACTCATTGGTGAGTCCCATGCATGTGAGTCGCCCTATCTCAAGAAAGAAAAAAAAAGATGGATAGGTAAAAAGTGCTCTAAATGGACAGGGGGAAAGTGTTAGAATAACTCAGGGAAGGAAGAGAATTTATTTGCTAATTCTATTCCCTTATTTAAGAAACTGCAGAGATGATCTTGAGGTAGAGAAATAATAGGGCTTAATTATTGAAGGCAATGACTATTGTGCCTCAGCAGTGTCCTTCATAAACATCTTTTGAAAAGTGCCAAGTTCTGTAAGAGACAGTTTATTACATAAGAAACACAAGAATGTCGTCAGCAATTTCAAGAGTAAATTTGTTAAGTGGTTTCTTCTTCAGCATCACAATGGGTCACAGTAATTCTCCTTGGCTCAGCTGGCAGTAATGGCAGCCTATGGCAATGGAGGCAACACCAGCCTGATAGAGGAGGGCAATTGACAGTCAGCTGGACTTTGGAGTGGTGTTCTAGTCCTTTCCCAGTTCCCATAGGGGAGGAAACAAAAGAGCTTGAACAGATGCCTTTATTGCTAGGCCCTGGCTCAAGGCCAGCTTCTAATGATACAGTTAAGTTGTAACATGTCAATGTTAGTTTCTCAAAATTCACTTCTTAACACATTTTCTTTTGTGCTCTGTGTTGGCAATGTTACCACCTAACCCTGGTGAGCTCTTACTAGGTGCCAGACATTCCTCTCTGTAATTTATATACACTCCTCAGAATTCAAGGAATAGCTTCATGATACTTTGTTTCTAATTAATTACTTTTAATTGCTGAAAAAGACTAGATATCTGTGGCATGTGATGTGCTATTTTGACATATTTAAGCATTGTAGAATTAGGCTACTTAACACATCCATTGCCTCACATACTTACTTTTATGGGATACAACTTGGTAATTTTCAATTATGCAAATATTGTTATTATCTGTAGTCACCACATTGTACAATAGAGCTCTTTATTCACTGCTTGAATGTTCTATCCTTTAATCAGTGTCTGTCTTCCCACTCTTGGTCCACTTTGTCTGGTAGGGATCATTCTACTTGCTGCTTCTATGAGTCTGACTCTCTTTAGACCACACTATAAGTGGGACCATGATGCATTTGTGGCTTATTTCACTGTGTATACTGTCATACAGGTTCAACCATGTTGCTGCAAGTAGTAGAATTCCCTTCTTCTTTAAGACTACTGTATATGCATATCAGTAGACACTTAGGTTGTTTCCATTTCTTCATTATTTCTGCAATGAACTTAAACATGCAGATATCTCTTTAACATGGTGATTTTTATTTTGGGAACGTATCCAGAAGAGGCTTACTGGTTTATATAGTAGTTCTATTTTGCATCTTTTAGAAAACTCCATAGTGCTTTCCATGATGGCTATACCAATGTACGTTCCCACCAGTGACATACAAGTGTCCCCTTTCACCCTATACTCTTCAGCATGCTATTTTTTTAAATTTTTCTATAGCCATTTTAACAGATACATGGGCTTTATTTTTACTTTCCCATGATATCTGTCATGTTGAACATATTTTTATATACTTTTTGGCCACTTTCTACCTTTCAAAAATGTTCATTAGAATAATTTGCCCATTTCATGGATAGTATTGGAAAATATAATATTACATAAGTTAATGTAGACTCAGAAACACAAATATCATATATTTTCAGTCATTTGTGGGTCTGTGTTGAATTTAGAATAATAGTCAGTAGAGGCCAGGACATAAGAAAGAAGCCAGAGAATGAAGCCTTAAGCAGGCAAAGAGACAGCAAAATACATATGATGTAAACTAGCGTGGGGAATATTAGATGGATAGAAGGTTTTAACTAGGATAAAGTTAGAGGAGTGGGTGAAAGGATGGATGGGATGGAAGATGAATGAAAACTAAGGATATACTAAACACATTATAGAAACCTGCTATTTTATAAAGTAAACTATAATCTATTAAAAAATTAAAAGAGGCTGAATATGGGTAGTCTTCAATAATGATAATCCTAACAGCCAAAGCTTATTAAATGAAATTGCAGTGCAATGTGTGAGATATCTCCCTGTTAGTTGTTGGTCAACAAGGCTACATAGACCCCTCCAAAGCAGCATAGGATGTTAAGATTAGTCTTGATTGCCCAGTACAACTAGTGTTTAAGATCCTAATAATGAAAATTGTAGGGCACAGAAATTAATCTGGAACTGATCTATAAGTTCCATCCCTGATGGCCAGCTTTCATAGTACTGTAAGAAAAGTCATCAACAGTCTTATATGATGTGGATCCTGTGTGCTATAATACCAATACCTGGCAGGCAAAATACAACTACTAGTGGAAGAGTGGCGTGAGTGTCATAGAGTAACAAACTGCTTTCTGATTGGAGATGAAGATGGTTCCATGTGAAGGAATTTATGCCAGGTATTGTAAACCTGGCCAAAAGTCTGTAGCTGGTGTCATAGTTAGGGTTTCTAGTGCTGTGATAATACACTATGACCAAAAGCAACTTGGGGAGAAAAGAGTTTATTTCAGCTTACAGCTCAGAGCACGTTGCATTACTGAAGGAATTCAGGACAGGAACATAGAAGCAGGAGTTACACAGAAGTTGTGGAAGAGTGCTGTTTACTGACTTGTACACATGGCGTTATTAGCCTCCTTTCTTATAGCACTATGGACCACCAGCCCTGGGATTGCACCGCCCATAGTGAACTAAGCCATCCCTCATTGATAATCAACCAAGATTTGTTTACAGACAAATCCTATAGAGCATTTTCTCAATTAAGATTTCCTCTTCCCAGATGACCCTAGCTTGTGCTCAGTTGACATAAAAACTAGCCAGTACAGCTGGGAAGGTCACCATTGGTTTCTTTCTAAATGAACATATTGTTGTAATGTCATTGAAATATTTTTGTTTATACCCATAGACTAGTGCTGCTGTCAGCTTTAGTCAGAAAACATGGGGTTTGCAGTGGGAAGTGGTTAATGTAGAAACTCATAACTGGTCAAAGCGATAAAAAATGAGTGACTGTTTAATTCTCAGCCCTAAATAATATATCTGTCGCATCACTCCCTCCAAAGCTCAGAAGACATTTCCGAAAGGGAGATGGAGACACTTTAAGAGCTATAGGGTGGGAAAGTGGCTTTGAAGTGCTGCCTTCTGGATGTAGCATTGCTATTGCACTCATAAACTCACAGAAGCTATGGCTACATTCACAAAACTTGTACAACATCATGCCCTTCAGTACTCCACCATGAATGGGATCTGGGCTTATTAGACTTGTGCTCCAGTGAATAGCTCCCCACCCAAGCTAATGCAAGCAACTGTACTTAAACACACTAGTCGTTTTTAAAAGACGTGAAAATAAAAGGAGGACTCATTGAAATAAAGTTCAGGAGAAGGGGACCAAGAACATAATGGGTTGAGTCTGTTCAAAAGACAATGTATACATGTATAAAGTTGTCAAAAGAAACCCACATTGTGTAGGTTGTCTCCTCATTTGGCTGACTGTTTCCTGTTCTGTGCATAAATTTTTCAATTTGACATAGTCCTATTTACTCATTTTTAAAAGTAGGCTTATTTTATTTTAGGTATTTAGATATTTTCATGCATTTATGTCTGCACATCATATGTGTGTGTGGTGCCCATGAAAGCCAGAAGAAGGTATTGGATCCCCTAAAATTGTACTGACAGTTGTTAGCAGCCATGTGGGTGCTGGCAATCAAACCTGAGTTCTTTGAAAGAGCAGCAAGTTCTCTTAAGCACTGACAGCCATCTCTCCAGTCACTCTATTTGCCCAATTTTGATATATTGGTCTATGCATTTCAGGATATACATGCACTGGAATCTGATGCACACAATTTCATTAAAAACATACTAGTGAAATTAAAGGCACAAATTAACACAAACTCATTAATTACAGGCCATTTTCGTCAATAAATAATTACAGGCCAGAATTAAATGGCATATTGCATTAAGTAGACCTAACAGATAGCTACAGAATATTCCTTGCAATTGCTAAAGGATATACCTTCTATTCAGCAGCGTGTGGAAATATCTTTAAGATGGACATGCTGATGCTAGGCAACACACACACACACATACACACACACACACACACACACACACACACACACACACACACACACACACACCAAATACAGGAAGAGTGAATCAGTTCCATGTACCATATCTGGCCATATGTAATAAAGCTTAAAATCAACAGTAAACAAAACTCCAAGAAATGCATAAACTTATAGAGATTTAACAACTCAACACTGAACAATGAATGGGCCAAAGAAGACATCAAGAAAGAAATGAAAATATTCCTGGAACTAAAATGAAAATGAAAACACAGCACAGCAAAACCTCTGGGGTACATTGAAAGAAATTCTATAAGGAAAATTTATATCTATAAGTGCCTACATTAAAATAAATGACTTGATGATGTAACCCAAGAATTTGGAAAAACAGGAACAAAACAAAGCCAAACATGGCAAGAAATAATAAAAATCAGAGCAAATATTAATTCTATGAAGCAAGTATTACTTCATTACCCAATTGTGATACACACACACACACACACACACACACACACACACACACACACACTCACACCGAGAAACAAAAACAATCTCAGAAAACTGGGAATAGGGCTTCCTCAAGACCCAGCTATTCCATTCCTTGGAATATACCCAGAAGATGCTCCAGCACACAACAAGAAAATTTGCTCAACCATGTTCATAGCAGCCTTATTCATAATAGCCAGAACATGGAAACAGCCTAAGTGTCCCTCAGTAGAAGAGTGGATAAAGAAACTGTGGTACATTTACACTATGGAATACTACTCAGCTATTAAAAACAAGGAATTCCCGAAATTTGTGGACAAATGGATTGAGCTAGAAATGATCATAATGAGTGAGTTAACCCAGAATCAGAAAGAATCAAGTGGTATATATTCACTTATATCTGGACACCAGCCCAAGGGGCATGTCTCATGAAAGTCTTCACTTACCAGGAAACTGGGACAGAGGGGAGGATATCCTATTGGGACTCTAGATGAGAGAAGCATGGGAGAATAGCAAAGTAGAAGGATACAGAGGGTCCTAGAAACCTACAAGTAGAACATTGTGATAGGCAGATTTGGGCCCAGGGGTCCCGCTCAAACTATGGCACCAGCCAAGGACAATACAAGCTGTAAACTTTAAACCCCTACCCAGATCTAGTCAATGGACAGGGCATTCTCCACAGTTGGGTGGAGAGTGGGGTATGACTTTCACACGTACTCTGGTGCCTCATAATTGACCATGTCCCCTGGAGGAGGAGACCTAGTGGCACTCAGAGGAAGGATAGCAGGCTACCGAGAAGAGACTTGATACCCTATGAGCATATACAGGGGGAGGAAGTCCCCCTCAGTCACAGTCATAGGGGAGGGGAATAAGGGGAAAATGGGAGGGAGGGAAGAATGGGAGGATACAAGGGATGGGATAACCATTGAGATGTAACAAGAATAAATTAATAAAAAATTTAAAAATTAAAAAAAAAAACAAAAACAATACTACAGATTGATTGATGCAAAAATCCTCAATAAAATAACAAACTGAATACAAACACATATAAATAAAATCATCTACCATAATTAAATTGGCTTTATTTAAAAATTCAGGGTTAGTTAACATATATAGGTCAATAAATATAATAACTCATATGAATGGATATAAACACCAAAAAATGACATGATCATCTTAATAGATGCAGAAAAGGCCTTTGACAAAATCCAACAAAATTAACTTATAAAAACCAGTAGCTTTTGTACACATCAACAACAAACAGATGGAAAAAGAGATCATGGAAATACTCCAATTTACAATAACATCAAAGACAATAAAATAGCATAGAATGAACTTGACCAAGGAGGTAAAAAACATCTATAATAAAAACATCAATTCACTAAAGAAAGATATTGAAAGATACACTAAAAATGGAAAGAAATATTGTGTTCATGGATTGGTGGAATGAATATTGTAAAATAGCTATCCTTCAAAGAGTAATTCACAGTTTCAATACAATCCCAAACAACAATGTTTAAAGAAACAAGAAAAATATCCTAAAACTCAGGTGGAAGCTGAGTATTCCAAATAGTCAAAGGAATCCTGAACAAAAAGAGCACTAAAAAGATTGTTACTTCAGACGTCACGATATATTATAAAGATATAATAATAAAAACAATATGATATTGGTACAAAACAGATGTAGACAATGGAATAAAATAAAAGACCCAAAAATGAATATTCATAACTATAGCCATCTGATATCTTACAAAGGGAGAAAGGACTGCATCTTCAACAAATGAGGCTAGAAAACTGCCTGTTAACATACAGAGGAATGATAGATATCTATCTCCCTGCCAGAAAATGAGATCCACGTGGATAAAAGACCTCAATTTGAAACACAAAACACTAAAAATTCTAGAAGAAAATATAGGCAGCAGCCTACATAATAGGTATATGAAAGGACTTTCTGAGCAAGGCACTATTTGCGCAGGAATTAGGACAAGTGGGAACTCATAAACTAAAAAGCTTCTGTACAGGTAATGGGACCACCAGCCAAGTGAAGAAGAAATCTACAGACAAGTAGATAATCTTTGCCAACTATACATGTGACAGAGATTAACATCCAGACTATACAAAGAACTAAAACACGAAAGAGTAAAACAAACAAACAAAAAAAAACCCAGTTCAAAAAAATGGGTTAGGGATCTAAACAGAGTTATGAATAGAAGAAATAAAATGGCTTAAGAAATACCTCAAGATGGAATCTCAGTGTCGTTTTGATTTGCATTTTTCTGATGACTAACGAGGACAAGCATTTCTTTAAGTGTTTCTCGGCCATTTGATACTCCTCTGTTGAGAATTCTCTGTTAAGTTCCAAGCCCCATTTCGCAACTGGGTTGTTTGGTTTTGTGGTGTTTAATTTCTTGAGTTCTTTATATATTTTGGATATTAAACCTTTGTCAGATGAAGGGTTGGTGAAGATCTTTTCCCATTCTGTAGGCTGTCGCTTTGTTCTCTTGACAGTGTCTCCTGCCTTACAGAAGCTTCTCAGCCTCATGAGGTCCCATTTATTAATTGTCGACATTAAGGCCTGGGCTGTTCAGGAAGTTGTTTCCTGTGCCTATGTGTCCCAGGCTCTTCCCCACTTTTTCCTCTAACTGAATTAATATCTCTGGTTTTATATTGAAGTCTTTCATCCACTTGGACTTGAATTTTGTGCATGGTGACAAATAGGGGTCTAATTGCATTTTTCTACATGTAGACATCCAGTTAGACCAGCACCATTTGTTGAAGATGCTATCGTTTTTCCATTGAATAGATTTGGCTTCTTTGTCAAAAATCAAGTGAGCAAATGTGTGTGGAATCATCTCTGGGTCTTCAATTCGATTCCATTGATCCACTAGCTTATTGCTGTGCCAGTACCATGCTGTTTTAATTACTGTTACTCTATAGTACAGCTTGAGATCAGGTATGGAGATTTCTCCGGAAGATCTTTTATTGTATAGGATTGTTTTTGCTATTCTGGGCTTTTTATTTCTCCATATGAATTTGAGAATTGATCTTTCAATATCTTCAAAATATTTTGTAGGTATTTTGATAGGGATTGTGTTGAATCTGTAAATTGCTTTTGGTAGGATGGCCATTTTTACTATGTTGATTCTCCCGATCCACGAACACGGTAGATCCCTCCATCTTCTCATGTCATCTTCAATCTCTTTCTTCAGAGGTTTAAAGTTTTTTTCAAATAAGTCCTTCACTTGCTTGGTTAGAGTTACTCCTAGATATTTTATATTGCTTGTGGCTTTCATGAACCAAACAAGAGGTCCAGTGGAGGGATCAAGACACCAACCCAGCAACAAAACCTTGGATATATAATTTGTCCTGCTTACAAAATGTGCAGAGGTAAAGGTGATGCAGAAATTGAGGGAATGGCCAGTCTATGAGTGGTCCAGCCTGAAACCCATGCCATTAGAGGGAGGCCACCCCTGACATTATTAATGATATTCTGCTATCCTTTCAGGCAGGAGTCTAGCTGAATTGTCATCAGAGAGGCTTTACCGAGCAGGTGATGGAAGCAGATGCATAGACCCATAGCCAAACATTAGGAGGAGTTTGGGGAATCCTGAAGAATAAGGGGAGAAAGGATTGTAGGGAGCCAGAGGAGGACCAGGAAACCACAAGAAAACCCACAGAATCAACTAACCTGGGCCCATAGGGGCTCACAGGACTGAACCAACAATTGGGGAGCCTGCCTGCATCTGATGTAGGCTCTCAGCATATATGATATGGTTGTATAGGTTGATCTTCTCCTAGGACCAACCTACACACTCTTTTCACTGCTTTTGGGACTCTTCCTCTCATTGGGTTGCCTTATTTTGCCTTAATATGAGGAGAAGTGCCTAGTTTTATTACAGTTGGATATGTCATGTCTGGTTGATATCCATGTGAGGCCTATTCTTTTCTGAAATGAAATGGAGGAGTGGATGGGGGGTGACAATGGAGGGACTGGGTGGAGAGGAGGGGAAACTGCAGTTTGAAATGTAATATATGAGAAAAAGAAATTGAAAACTAAAAATAACTTTCAATTTCACTTTACCCTAGTTATAACAAAGATCAATAAATGTTAAAGGCAAATAACACATGTTCTCTCTAATCCGTGGTTCCTAGCTCCAAATCTACAGATGTGAGTATATAACATGGAGTACTACAAAAGCTAGAAAAGGATGGGAGTTGGGTGGGAGCAGAGCTTTAGAGTTAAGTAGCAGGATACAGATAGTATGAAATAAGACTCAGAAAAATGAGGGAGAAGCTTCAACTGGGGAGGAGGGAGGGAGGGAGGTCAATACCAAAGGAACAAAATACAAATACCACAAAGGTTGTTTGACAAAACCTCAAGAAATCATATTATTTTATATTTACCTAGCATATACATATGTATTCGAAACTGGACCTTGAAGCTTCGCTCTTCCTCTTTCCAGCCAGTACCAAGTGATGGCAATCTCTGGGGACAACTGGCATAAGTCCCCAAGGTACCATGGGTAAAATAAAGCCCTACCTCAAGAAGTATGAGCTTGGATGGCCTGCTCCAACATTAAGATTGGCTCTTGTTGTATACACACAGTCCAAGTTGAGGAGGCAATAAGAAACACCATGCCCTGAGATTGGATGTGGAGAACTTTTCCTGGGGCTCTGAGTGTTGTACTCAAAAAACAAAGATCATTGATGTTATCTACAATGCATCCAATAACAAGCTTGTCTCCACCAAAACCCTGGTCAAGAGCTACACTGTGTTTATTGACAGCAGACCATACTGACAGTGGTATAAAATCTTAAAGAAATTATGCCACTTGAGCTGAAAGTGCTTCCCACAAGAACCACTAACTAACAAAAATTCCAGTACCAGGCATGAAAAACCTCCTTTCAAATGGTTGTTCATATGACTCTTCAAACAATATAGATTGTTGATATAGTTCTTGGCCTCGAAGAGGTTAAAAATAAGTTCCTATTGCTGAAGACACTTCGTACTTAGAACAGAGGACTCAGATGATTAAAGCTGGATCAGAGCTGAAAGCCTAACAGGCTTCCTGTCCCTGGTGAGGTCATGGGCCATACAAAAGAATCCACTACCACCACTTTGTTAGACTAGCATAATTCCTAACTACACTATAAGTCTTATCCTTATACAAATAGGTAAGTGTAGCTACCATCCCACAAAGAGCCTTCTCTTTGTAGCAAATGGAGACCACCACAGAAAAGCACAATCAGGTCCAATGCAGAAATCAACAGATCAGGGGGAGCCCAGCCTCAAGGGATATATCTCCATCATAGCTCCTGCATATATGGATCGGAGTAAGCTGCGGAAGAAGGGGCTGAAAATTGTAAAAGACAGAATAGCAGCAACTCTGCTGTGAAACGCTCTCCTAGAACAATGACAGTATCAATAAAATGCTAAGTGGAAGAGGTAAATTTTCCTGAGGTTGAGAATTATAGACTACTAATGACTTCAGGGAAGAGAATTAGCTTCTTCCAGAGATGCTTTGGTTACTCAAAGCAAAGTGGTTGACTGTGAAACCATATACATACTCACAGACGCTGTTTGTACATGCACACACACACACACACACACACACACACACACACACACGGAATGAGGTGCGTGAAGGGTACCTGGGAGGGACTGGAGGGAGGAAAAAGAATGCAGAAATATGCAATTTATTTTTACTAAAAATTCATATTTATAATAAATTAAATTTATTATCTAAAAATATAGAAATAGAGGGGAGCTCAAATTTAGGTCATATACAATCTTACAATGTAAAATTTATTCTCATTTACAGGTGAGGAAACTTGCCCCTGATCACCAGATCTCAAAATCAGTACAGCCAAATCAAAGCTGGGCCTGTTTAACTAAAAGCCCTCCCCCATCCAGCTCCAACGTGCTTTTGGGCTTAAGCCCCCCTTTGGCTGATCCTTAATGGCTAATTAGTTGTCCCATCATTAAAAGAATCAGAGAAAGGCTAAAGCATGGAGCTCCCATGACCTGCTGACCTTGTTGGGTCATTAAAAGAGGATAGCTTTGAATCAAAACACAGTGGATTTCTTCTATACACATCTCATATTATCCAACATCCTCTTGCTTGTGAGTCCTTGCCCGTCCAGCTGACCTCACACACAGACACACTTTATTACTTACATTTTTTTCTGTTTTGAGAAAATGAGCCGATACTTGTGAAATTCTTAAAACAGTGCCTGGAATACACAAGTACTGGAAGAATAGCCGTAAAGTAAATAGATGAACATTATCACTGAAAATTTCCAGATTATTAAAAAACCATAAGGAGAATCCTGACAGTAACATAAACCCATGAAAGAGAATCCACAAGACCGCTAACACATGTGGAGGAAGTTAGTATGACTAATATCTTTTTCATAAAAAAGCAATTATTTTATAGATAATTATTTTGTAAACTAATTTTCTCACAGTGATATGCTAAGGATTGTTTTCATTTCAGTAAATATACATTTATATCATAATTTTAACATACTATAATATTCTTTTGTGTGGACAAATCCATCCTTCGGCTAACCAAATTTCAGTAATGAAATTTTCAATTAATTATTTTATTTTTAATGTCTTGTAAGTAAACGTGTAATAACTTCATCTAATTCACAGAAATCGCCCAATCCCATGTAGAAATCCCGTGTAGAAAGCTTTGTGCTAATCTACACACAGTGATTTCCCTGAACATATTTTCAAATCTTTATCAACTTTAAACACTTTCCCTCTCATGTCTATTAACTCTTTGGGGATATGCATTATTATAGCTTTGTTTTCACATTTAAACCTCTGACCAATCTGGATCGGTGCTATACTTTCTGGAGATTTAGATCAGTTTTTCAAATCCTTAAAATTACATTCTTTTCTTGAATGAATGCAAATGAAGATATCTATACCTTTGGAGAAATTTGTGATATAGAAATTAACAAGAACCCATGCAACTTTCTGGAAAATGACACACTTGAGCAGGGCGTGGTGGTGCACACCTTTAATCCCAGCACTCAGGGAGGCAGAGGCAGGCGGCTGGCTGTGAGTTTGAGACCAGCCTGGTCTACAAAGTGAGTTCAGGACAGCCAGGGCTACACAGAGAAATCTTATCTAAAAAAATCTAAAAAAGACACACTCGATGTTACCAGTAGACTTTTACATAGAGATTTATCAATTTGTCTTTTTTTTTATGATTTTGCTAATTATTATTAGCATACTAGAAAGCCTTTGTTAAAAAGAAACATACTGTAATGATGAACTCCATGGCTGATGATCACCTATTAAATATTGATGTGAATGACAGGAAGAAAGAAAGAGGAAGTGGAGGAAATGAGAGCCAGGCAAGAGAGCTGAACGGACTTTAGCTTTGGGCAATGGAAGCCAGAATGAGGAGGACTGGAGAACCTGGTCTTCTGCTCTCAACTTTTCCAGCATGGGACTCAGAGGCATACCCTAGGGTAGGATTTCCACACCTGTAAAGTGTGAGTGTGCGAATGGGATAGCATCGGATTAGATTCTGTTCTGTGAGCATTTATTTAGTGGAAATTGTGCAATAGAGACAAGTCTAGGTACTTTGAGAGCTCCAGTTTCTTGAACTGCAACACTTTTTTTGTTTTTGTTTTTTATTAATTTATTCTTGTTACATCTCAATTGTTATCCCATCCCTTGTATCCTCCCATTCCTCCCTCCCTCCCATTTTCCCCTTACTCCCCTCCCCTTTGACTGTTCCTGAGGGGGACTTCCTCCCCCTGTATATGCTCATAGGGTATCAAGTCTCTTCTTGGTAGCCTACTGTACTTCCTCTGAGTGCTACCAGGCCTCCCCCTCCAGGGGACATGGTCAAATATGAGGCACCATCCTATTGGGACTCTAGATGAGAGAAGCATGGGAGAATAGCAAAGTAGAAGGATCCAGAGGGTCCTAGAAACCTACAAGTAGAACATTATGATAGGCAGATTTGGGCCCAGGGGTCCCACTCAAACTAAGGCACCAGCCAAGGACAATACAGGAGGTAAACTTTAAACCCCTACCCAGATCTAGCCAATGGTCAGAACAGTCTCCACAGTTGAGTGGAGAGTGGGGTCTGACTCTCTCACGAACTGCAACACTTTTATTAGGATGTTTTTGTTCACATTTCATAAGTACTCTAAGCAACCTTAAATTTTCCAAAACACTGGCCTTCTGAAAGTCTCTAGCATAATGACTGAAGAGAGTCTCTCACCAGGTCAAAGAAAAAAGTAAAGCAGAGGTGGGAAGAACTTGGTGGAACAACAAAGGCCCAATTGATTGAATCAAGTATTGTGATTATATAAAACTTGTAGCACATAGAGTTCAAATGTCTTCCTACTGTTCATTCCTGGCGTGTGTAGTGTTGGTGATGTGTGTGACTGTGTGTTTAAATATCCACATAGTTGTCTTCAAATACCAAAATCCATTGGTATGTTGACATCTGAGACCATGTGTCTTATTGTATTTTCTCAAAAACAAACAAACAAACAAAAAGCCCTTATGAGACAGTCTTGAGATTGTTTTCTCATCATATTCAATGTCCCCAGGAGCATCTTTCTTCTGGATCACTGAAAGGAAGGCAACAATGTTTTAAGAGAGTAAAGGAGTCAATGGTGGTTTATCCTCTTGGGAGATTTAGGAAAATAAGAATAAGAAGTCCTTTGTGGAATATCTTGCTATTATGGTCATTGTTTGTGGTTCATAGACATTACAGCTGGATAGGACTACTGCTTGCTTTTATTTCTTGACAACTTGCATAGCACCTTCCAGTACTATGAGATCAAGCCCTTCAGGAAAGAAGCTTCCAGTCAGTTCAGGATCAATCCCTCCTATTCCTGTGTCCATAGTGTCTTCATCAACAGGTTCTTAACTTCAAGTTCTGGGAGGCAAGCAAGAGCAACATCAATAGCCTATGTCATTTGGAGAGTTCCTTCAAACCTGGAGGTTATTGGTGATATTTTGTAGAACATCTTGGTGGGGTGGTGTAGCCAGAAACATACTTGCATAGGGTCAAGGTGTCAGTGGTAAAGCAGAACAGAATATAATTTCAATACATCTCTTATGGAAATTGTGAATGATCACAGCTGAGCTTGGGAAGTAGGCAAACATGAGTGTGAAGTTTGAAGATCAGAAAAATGTATGTTTAAAATGCTATTTGGAAGAACCTGATATAAATGACAGAAAATGAAGAAGTGAAAAGATAATGCAAAGAATTGGTCTTACAAGGCTAGAATCTAGAGCACCCCAGGACTGCATTAGACTGGAGAGATGCTTCTTCAGATAAAAGTACAATGCAGAAATGGGTGTACAGACTCACAGCTTGAGTTTCAGGACATGAAGAGAGTTTTCATGCAGTCGTGTCTATTTCTATTGCAAAGCAGAGAACCAGATCATAAAGAAAGGAGAGTGCTTACAGGCCTGCAATAGGCAAATCTTTAAAGATCTAAGCGCATGAAAACTGAAATTGGAAGCCTACTTGAGTTTGGTGAATATACAGTGGTACCCACCAGTCAGTATATGGTGTGATATTTATTCCATGCAGCTTTGAAGACAGGCTCAAAGGGAATGGATTGATTTTTGAGGCTGTCCACATGTGCTATCACAGAGTGAGGAAGTCAAGACATTGGACTTAAAAAAGAAAAAAGGCAAGCAAAGATCTGTAGAGATGGCTCAAAGGTTAAGAGCCTTCTTTCAAAGGAGTGGAATTCAGTTCCCAGTACCAATGTTGGGTGGCTTACAAACTCTTGTAACTCCAGTTCCATGGGATCTGAACCCTCTTCTGACAACTGCAGGCACACTCATACAACACACACACACACACACACACACACACAACACGCACGCACACACGCACGCACATGGTACCCAGTGAAGCTTTAATGACATGTTTGATGAGAACACATATAACAAAACCCACAAGCCTGCCTTGGCTGTAAATTGTTCAATTAGCACAAGAGAGCAGAAGGAAGCACTGAGATGTTTGCTTGCCTGCAGTCAGTGCATGTGCAAGTCCATGTAGGGTTTGGGCCCCAGTGTCTTCCTGCTCAGAAGCATGTCTTCTTGCTCAATAATGTCCAATGCACCATGGGTAGCTAACAAGCCATACTGCCACAGCTCTTCAGTAGCAACTTGCACCAGAACAATCTGTATCACCTTTCCTCTACATATCTCTGTGTCATCAACTTCATGATAGTCACATATCATTTATGAAGCTTCTGCTACCTACGGAGACACGTGCAAACACCAGCTTTCAACTGATCTTCTAACAAATCATTACTGCACATTGTCGATGATGACCACAAATATATACTTTCCAGCAAATATATAGGGGCATACAAATAGTACTTTATTTTCTGGCCATATTGAATGTATTGTTTGGTGTTGAATAGCAACAAATAGAACAGCTTCCAATCACATTATATTGAACTCTGAGATAAAATCATTACATTCTTAAAATGGATAATCTTTCTTTATGGCCAGCATCCTTTGTGTGCCATACACTACTAGAAAGGAGGATGGGTAAAGGGTACAGTAATACAGTGTGAGGAGTGGTCATATCTACACAAGAAAATGTTCTCCCTCTTGTGGTAGGGATTGAAGTCAACCTAGGAGAGTGCCACATTGTCATATTGATGAAAGGTATTGAAATCTATTAATTAGATAGTTCTTGTGGCAATGTATAACAATAATTACAAAAGGTAGTAGAAGAGACACACATAGCATTGCCAGAAAGCAGACTAGCAAGTGACATGAAGCCTGACAGCAGAAAGGAATGACTATGGCCCTATAGTGCTAGGTGAGCATAGAGGAGGTACATGAGATAAATGATACCTGCCATCACCTTCCCTCACTTACTATTGTAGATTTTTAAAACACCATTATGGTCTAAATGTACATGTGACACAAGCCTAATGGTCAGAAGTGGACAATCTGAGGCTTAGAGTACTAAATGCATTCTTTGTCTGTAGTGACTTAATCACAGAAAATTGGCATGTCAGCACTCTCTGGTTGCTTGATCTTGTCCAATGCTACTATAAATTGCTTTGTGTTATATAAGCGATATAGGGATTATGACCTCGATTTGATCCATAGGGAAACATGAAATGACTTGCCTATGGCCATACCATCCCTTCTATCTCTCAAATTCACGGCTTCTTTTTTCATTAATTGGTGTTACATGCATGTGTGTGTGAGCATGTGTGTGTGTGCATGTGTGTATGTTCCCACATACATAAGTACAGCCTGTTCAGTCTGTATAATGCTACTTGTATGCACGTTTTCAGGACCGATCATTGCATAACCACAAGTAACTAAGGAATGTTGAGAGTGGGAGAAATAGTCTTCCCTAAAAGGCTTTTCAGCATCATGGACAAGATTCTCTCTCTTCCTGAGACTTGATCAATTAGTATTGCTTTGTCTCTGTGAAATACCCCTTTCTCAATGCCCTGAACATCATGCTTTTGGAAGGACTTCTGACAACAGGGTCTTTTCTCTTTTCTGTGCTCACTTTCCATAGGCAGTGTACAGGGCACTTTTTGCACAAATGAGTATTTGAGAGTCTCCTTGGGCTCTGTGCAGAAGTCTGGCAAACATGTAATAACATTGCTCAGGTTCTCCTGCTTTGAGTGTCTACTCTCATACTGTTCTTCCCTCCTAAACTGCACCAGTCAAACACACATGGTGAATTTAGTAAACTGCTGCTCAACACAGGCATTGAAAGCTAGGGCTTTAGGTTGCGAAGCAACATATGGTATTTAAAAGGGGGACAAATGAATGTCCATAGGAAAGTTTGCCTTTCACAGAACCAACTGTTTCCTCTTGTATTCTCCTGGACCTGCTTTCAAACTCTGTTCTTTGTTCCTTTACAAAAAGATTGTTTCTTCATTAGCCTTTAAACTGTGCTGATAATAGACTGGAATTTCTTAAGAATTCCGAGGTGGAGGGATGGGAGTGAGGCAGTGGGCCTTGCAGTGGGCCTTGCACTGTTAGCATGTTATCAAGGCATTCTCATAATTGTTGTATTTTCCCGTAATTTATGGAAATAAAACAATTAACTCATTAATAACTTGATCTAATATTTTTGTGGTACAGAAACAAATTTGTAGTTGTCAATCAAAATGAGTTCTTTTTCTAAACTTCAAACTTGTACTCTACTGTTGCTTTCCAAGTGAAGTCAATAAGAAAAACTCCTCCATAATCAAGGGATCTTATATAAATAAACAGTCTAGACACTTCTTTGTTTTGAAACAGGGTCTCACTATGTAACCTATGCTGACCTTGAACTCACAACCGTCCTCTTGCTGCAGCCTCCAATGTACTGGGATCATAAGCTGCCACCATGCTCAGCTTGTTCCACTTTATTTATTTATTGGCAGCATTTATGATTAAACCCAGGGTCCTCTATGTGTACATAAGCACTCTGCCTCTGAGCTTCAACCCAGTCTTTGGCTACTCTTCCCCTGAATAACCACCATAGGCCATCACTCACCAGCTCAAGAGTGATGTGTTTCTTAACCTGATAAAGAGTTCTTCCCCAGATGGCGTGCAGCTACTTTCCTTTTAAAGGCAAAATTTTAGTCTATCCTATGGGTGTAGTTATTGCCACTGTGAGAATGTGGATCCTGGGTTCTCAGAGGTTTATGCAAGAGAGGCATGAATTTTGACTGAAGGATGATGCAATCGGCCATTGCCAGGATTTGCCAGCTGGTCAACAGAGGAAAGCATGACATTTTCCAGAGAACGGTAACATGTAGAAAACTAAGAGAAAATAATACTGACAGGAATCAAATCAAAGGAGGAAATGATGGCATCCATAAAAGGCACTGTCTGATTTGAATTGTAACAACCTGTCCCAGTACTGTTGTCTGAGGATAGCTACCCTACCTCCTAGGCCATGTGCTTGGGAGTGGACGCTGGAGAGCGAATTGCATCTAGAGCAGATTCTTCACTGCTTCTCAGAACTGAGATGTGTCCCTGGC
Source organism: Acomys russatus (assembly GCF_903995435.1). Lineage (NCBI taxonomy): Eukaryota > Metazoa > Chordata > Mammalia > Rodentia > Muridae > Acomys > Acomys russatus. The sequence continues at coordinate 121,248,260 of NC_067169.1, read as the reverse complement.
TCTAGAGCAACCTTCAGTTCCATATCCTGCCCATGCTTCCCTTCTCAGAAATCCTGGCCCTTTGAACTCTGCCTTGTTTCTCAACTCATGGAGAAACAGGCTTTTCTCTAGCTTATTAACCAAACTTGCCCTAGTGACTGGGTAAGTAAGTCTGTTGCTGTGGTCATTTGCCTAACTATTCTATAGGACTAGCCCAATCAAATCTTAAGGACCAGTGTGTGTGTGTGTGTGTGTGTGTGTGTGTGAGAGAGAGAGAGAGAGAGAGAGAGAGAGAGAGAGAGAGAGAGAGAGACAGAGAGACAGAGAGACAGAGAGACAGAGACAGAGACAGAGACAGAGACAGAGAGACAGAGACAGACAGAGAGACAGAGACAGAGACAGAGAGACAGAAAGAGACACACAGAGAGAGACAGAGACACAGAGAGAGGGAAGGATGGAGGGAGGGAGGGAGGGAAGGAGAGAGGGAGGGAGGGAGGGAGGTGGAGATGGAGATGAAGACTGATGGTGTGCCTTTCTTCTCAGAAGCTTAGCAAAGATATTTGGAGTGCTGCCATGGAAGTTCAACCTCTAGAGTAGGTCTCACAATATTTTCCAGGTAGATGATCCCTTGGCCTTTGCTCTGACTCCAGAGCCTGCAAGCCAGGGCCTGCTGGAGAAGTGTTTATAGCTACGGCTCCTGAAGTGCTCTTAGAAAACAGTGCATGCATCTTGTGCATTCATTTTACAATGCATTTTATCACCGGGACATACTGGATTTTGAGAAGTGGAGGTCAGAAAGCACTTTTCTTTTCCTTCTTTGCTTTCCATGATATACTCTGGAAAAGCTGAAGTTCTGGATTAGGAATTGAGGCAGCATCCAGATCATTTGAATTTGCTCCAGCAACCATCTTCCATTCATCATCTGAAGGCTGATTCTCAAGTTTGAAGTTTTTATGCAACAATAATTGTCTTTATTGTCAAAGTTAAACTGTTGTACTAAATTGTTCAAATGATGCTTCTGTTCTATAGGACTCTATATCTTCAGAACAGAGAGAACAAGATTCATTCCACAGTATAGAACAGTTCTGCACAAAAGGCATACAAGTCTGGAATTCCTTTCTATTATATAGAAACAATCCTTCACTAAGAGGTTATACTTAATAACAATACCACAACACATTCCTGAAAATAGAATAGAAACTGTAAGAAAATTCTGCCCTCCAACAGTAACAACTGAAAGGAGTTTCTGAAACAATCAGAAGAGCAGCCACAATCAGAGTGCTGTAGTGTGAGATGGACTCAGCCAGCAACTTCTGACTCTAAAGATAGAGGAAGATAGGAAAACAGAATTTGTCCTCAAGATCTACACTGTAAGATAATGAATTTCAATTATAAGGTAATGTCCATAATTGTAAGATAATAAATTTTAAGCTAGAAAACATTTAGAATTTTGTTGCAGTGTCAGTAAGAAACCCAATGGCTAACTCACAGTCATACTACTAAAAGTCACTTGTATGTTTTGAATTTATACCTGCTGCTTTTATATGTTACAGCTACTAAATTTAACCTCTACTGTCTTGTCTTTTTGCAAGTCCTGTATATCTTGTCCCCAAATCACAGTTGTCATAAACACAAGTAATATCCATGAATTTGATGAGAGTCAGTATGTCTAAATTGTTACTCTCCTGGTACACAGGTAGCAGGCTATTTCTGTGTTGATTGGTTTTGTTCTGTTTTCTCCCACTTAGAACCATCTTTGAGAGTTGACATATATAGCTAAGTAGGCATTTTGCTTTTTGGGAAAATGTCAGTAAGGTCTTATCAAATAAAAATAAAATTTATACTTATTTCTCAGCATGTTCTTTAGTCAAATGAAATGGTCTTAAGAGACCGGGGTTGAAAGGGTACACACTGCTAAAAATATCAGTCCATCAGTTCTATATAGAGGGGTTTGGAGATTTTAGCACCTTCTCAGACATGCATATTGACCCTTGGGTAGGAGTCAAGGCTCTGAGTCAGGGTTTCACTATCTGTGGGGCTTGCTAATTAGATGTGTATGATTCAAATTAGATGGCAAGGAATAGTCTCTGAGCACTTAATGTTAGGAAATATAGGTAATTTGTCACAAGCTCATGATTCATACAATTGCATAGATGGTGGGAACACTGTGAGACTTCCACAGAGGCTACTACACCTCTCTGGTGTCTAGATCACCACTGATACATCCCCAGCATGACTTTAAGCTGAATATATCCAACAGAAAAGAGCTCCCTAATCCTGAGGGATTTATAACTCAGCAAGCTCGTTCCTATACAGAGTCCAAAGCTGCTTTTCAAAGGCCTCTACCACTTCCCCTGCTCTGTGTGTTAGTCCTGTAATCACCTTCTTTAGTGTATTTAATTGATGACAAACATTTCAGAAAATGTAGGTACTAGGGATGAACCAGTGTGGTTTACTGTGATTATGCTGGTTTTAAATGGCAACTTGACACAATCTAGAATAACCTGGAAAGGGAGGCTCAGTTAAAGATTGTCTCCATTAGGTTGGCTTGTAGGCATGTCTAGGGTGGGAATGGTTCCAGATTAACTCTATTGAGGTGGGAAGACCTGCTCCCTGCATGTGGCTCTCTCTGGACAAAGGGTCCTGGATTGTATGAGTGGAGATAGTTAGCTGAGCACTAGCATGGATGCATTAATTTATTAGTTTCTGATCTTGACTGTGGCTATGACCAGCTGTTTTATGTTCCTGCTGCCGTGACTTTTCTGCAATGATGGAGTATGGCCCAGAACCATGAGCCTTTCTCCCTTAAGTTGCTTCTGTCAGCAATAGGAAACAAAACTAAGGCAGTACATAACAAGTTATATAATTAAATTTCCTCACTGCTACTACTCCTCACATCCAGGAGGGAAATGGGACAGAAATATATTCCTGAGTTTGTGGCCTGTAAAGACATATCCAAATAATGAAGACCATGTCTAATCTCTGTAGAAGTGTTTCAATGCTTATGAACACCTGGCTAAAGGCTAAAGACAAGTGTCTTCTCTGTTTCTCTTTTTAAAAAATTTTAATTTGATCACTTTTACATCCCAATTGTAGCCCCTCCTTCATCACCTCCCAATCTCACCCTCCCACCTTCATCCCCTCCCCCCTCCCTTAGCCCTCAGAAAGGGAGAGCCCTCCTCCCCTACTAACTGATCCCACCCTATCAAGTCTCATCAGGACTGCCTGCATCCTCTTCCTCTGTGGCCTGGCAAGGCTGCCCTGCCAGGGGAAGTGATCCAGGAGTAGGCATCAGAGTCCATGTCAGATGTAGTCCCAACTTCCCGTATTACGGGATCCACAAGGAGACTATGCTGCCTATCTACTACATCTGAGCAGGGGTCTAGGTCTTCTCTGTTTCTTGAGACCAGGAGAAGCTGTTCAATGTAACCACAAAGTGAATATTTGGCTCAAGTTTTGTCCCTATGTTTAGACTTCCATGAGTGCTTGGAAAGGTGGTCAAGATTAAGGGAGTTCTACATGGCTAGCTTTAAAGAGGCTTTGTAGAGAACAGTATTGAGTTGGATGTTAAGCTACTTTTTTTCTAAGAAAACACACACACATAGGCCAAAATCTAACATGCTTCTCAAATGACACATTACCCTCCAACATTACACCACTCCAAGTCATCTTCTGATATTAACTCACCAATGTAAATACCAAAGTCAAACTCTGCCCACATTTCCAAATCTTCTTTTGAAACCTCAGTCTCAGCTGGACCCAGTGGCACATGCCTTTAATCCCAGCACCCAGGAGACAGAGGCAGGAGGACCTCTGTGAGTTTGAAGCCAGCCAGGTCTACACAGAGAGAAACCTGTCTTGAAAAACAAAACAAATAATAGAAACCTCAATCCCTCTGCTCATAACACTTAGCATCATCATCTATACAAACACACGGATATATACATATCCATATATCCATACGTACATTTGTGTGTGTCTACAAACTAGCATGTTTAACAGATTTTATTCTGGCATTTTCATTTGAACTTTTTTAATGTTCTTTCACCATCCCTGTCCCCTCTGCGCCCTGCTCTTTCTGAATGGTCCACTCATCTCCACATTCACTTCCCCTGTACTTTCACATCGCATGCTTTGTCACAGAAAAACCTCTTTTCTGTTTTCACAGTCCCCTCTCAAGTTTCATCATCTATATCCCCAACACACACCACACACACACACACACACACACACACACACAGAGAGAGAGAGAGAGAGAGAGAGAGAGAGAGAGAGAGAGAGAGAGAGAGAGATGTTGCAATCTAGGCTTTTATGTGAGAGAATGTTTAGCAGCACACAGTATTTGTTTTCAGTTCCTGCTCAACACTAATGCCTTCTGCTTCCCAGAATAAAATTTGGAAAATGTCTTTGTCTTTCCAACCACAACAAATCACGTCTGTGAGCATCTCCACAGAGTTGACTTCTTAAAGGAAACTATGATATCGCGTCGCTTCCGAATGGCTTTACTGGGCTATTTGGGTGATTCCGCCTTTGGGAAGAATTGCAGTAAATCATCAGTGGAATTCCACCTGCCATGGGGGGAAGGTACCTTCTCCTCCTTCCTGGCCCAGGCTGTTGGAAGCCACTGTCTGTTGTCTGTCTCCGCGCACATGTGGCAGGAATGCACTGGGATGGGGCTTGTGGCTGGCAGTCCAGGCCCTCATTCATCACCCCACCCTTCTACACCTCTAGCACCAGTGCCCCTGCTGCTCTCTCTGACCCCACGCTGGGTCCTCCTCCTCTCTTTGATGATGCACATGCTTCCACTGGACCACAGATGTTGTGGTCATGCCTCTATGTTTGGTCAGTCAGCCTGCCATGGGTCACTAAGAGCAGAGTGTCGCAGGCGCTGATCACCGAGCCTGGCTTTGTAGGTCCCGGTGACTTTGGCCATGAGCTCACTGGCTCATGAGGGAATTCCCTATGATCCAGCCCTGTGTTCCCCAGTTTGTCTTCCTGGGGCTGATGTTGTCTTCATAATCCATTAGATTGCCACCAGGTGACACCTGAGAAATACACATTTTAAAACAGCTCCATACATGTTGCATTGGCTTATCTATTTACTTTCTGTGTGTGAGTGTTTTGTTTACATGTATATCTGAGCACTGCCTGTGTACCTCATTCTCTCAGAGGCCAAGAGAAGGCACTGGATCCGCTTGGGACAGGGGTTACAGATGGTTGTGAGGCAGCAATTGGTGCTGGGAATTAAACCCAGATCATCTGAAAGAGCAGCCAATGTGCCTAACCTCTGAGCTATCTCCTCAGATCCATATTTTCCCATCCATGTGATTCTTACACACACTAAAAGACGGTCAAGTGATTTTTTAAATATCTAAGTTTGTGGTGCCCTAATAATATCTTGCTTATATGGATGGAGCAGTCACTAAACTGTTGGGTTTTTTTCCCCACAACTCCGATTGGTCCAAAGAGCAAGTAGATATCTCAAGTGCAACCTAAGGAAACAAAAAAAATTTGAACTTGAGTTTGAAAGAAAGCTGTAAATATGAATCCATGCCTTGGGTAAATGGTTAAGAAATGGACAGAACCACAAAAATATGCATGTTCAAATTCCATTTTTAATGGCAAGAAGTAATGCTGATAACAAATCATTGGCACTGATGAGGTTTGGAAGCCAGATGAGTATGCTGGGAAACATGGCACTGACAGGTAGCTTAGGCTTAAGAAATAGCTTTTTGCTCTAATGATTAGGCAAGCTTGCATGATAGACAGCATCTAGTTTCTATGGTGCCAACCTTGAACCTGGCATGTATTAAATACTCTGTAAATAGTGATCAAATGGGCAGTGGATAAGAGGATAGTGGGCAATAAAGAAATGTTAAGTGTTGAAACTTACAAACTGGTATAGGAGATTCATTACATTGCATTTTATGCATCTTTAAAGGTTTCACATAATAAAAATGTACACAAATATATGAATATCAAAGAGTATTCATTTTATTAAAACTAATGTAGCTGAATAGTTTCTAATCGTTCTACTTCAGTAGCTTTTCAACCAAAGGGCTATAATAGCTAATTGATCATCTCCAAAGACCTCCATAGTCACAGAGGGAGAGCTTACTATGACTTTGAAGCCATGATGCCTTGTTCTCTGCTTGTTTTCTTGAGCTTTATACATTAAGTAAAAAATGATGAAGACAATATTTTAAGCTTGTGGTCTAGAAAGTAAGATTGAGATAAGCAGAGAAGTGTGCCAGCAATAAAATTAAGTCCCTAGTCTTAATCATTTGCCTCATGTTTGTTTACTAGATTTATTGACCAATTGTTTTCTCTGCAATAAACGCTATTTTTCTCATGGTAGTAGTGTATATAGCCTGAGTGTTTCATTGTACAATATGCTTTGCTATGAATATAACCAATGGATTTTTCAGACATCCTTTTTATGTTTGTTTGCTTTTTTGTTTGTCTGTTTGTTTGTTTTTGCTTAGCTTCTTTATTCATAGCCAACACTGCCTGCCATTCAAGTATATTCTGATAAATGTCATTGCATCTAAATCTTTTAACTTTTTGTCAGTCGCTTTCCTGCCATTATCTCTAATGCATGCTTCTCGGTGAGCTCATTCACCTTTCTACAGATTATATGCATTAAACTGAAACACTTCTCCCCTTCAGTATTATGTATGATCAAAATCCAATATGTTCATCACTGACACACATATGTGAGATTTGCATAGTGAGACAGTAGTTTTCTAATGCTAGACTACTTCCTTTATTTTCAGTGCTACTCAAAAATGCAATGGCTCTGGACACAACTCATTTTTGGTTCACCTAAATTACTATATTTCCACCACCATGCAAAATCTAGACCATGAGCCAAGCCCTACTTTCCTTTGTTCTCTAATTCTCATAATGTGAGTACTCACACTGCAGATGAGTTCAGATAGCAAGCAATCACTGGACATGCAGTTGGAAAGAGATGTTCACTGGTACCCCGCTGTGTACTGTGTGTGGTACTGTAAGGTCAAACGTAATGGTACACGTCACAAATGAATGGGCAATATTGAGTTTGGTGTGTCCATTTCCTTTTGTAAATATCATTTATTTACTTAAAAAATTATAAAATTTAACTGTGAAAATGATTAGTTGAACAATCAACTCACAAAATTTCTGAAAAGTTAACACTCTAGTCTCCAGAGAAGCTAGAACTTGGTTCTGTGTCTGTTTTCACGTGTATGTGCATATGCATGTGCAAGCCAGAGGGATGTGATTCCTCAGGCACCATTCATCTTGGGTTTTTTGTTTTTTGTTATTTGACAGAGGGTATCTTACTTGCCTGGATATCATCCAGTAAGCTAGGTTGGCTAGTCACAAAGCCCCAGGCATTTATGCAACTCTGCCTCCCAAGTGCTAAGATAATGAACACACACCAGTATGCTCAATCTCTGCTCACTAACAGAGTCATCTTCCTTTCCCCAATCCCCATTTCTTACAGCCTTGTATATTCCATATCTAGGAAGTCAAAATTCTGGAGGGCAACTCAACTTCCTTTTGACAACGAGAACCAGTAAATATACTCGGAAGTAGGTGCAGTAGTGTAATGAACCATCATGTAGCCATCACTAAGCTGTAACTGTCATCAATGTTTTGCTAAACTGACCCAGTTTACTCAGTGCTTGTCCCACTTGTTCCTTTGATATGGGTTTAATTTTCTTCCCAATTGGTTTTACTGGCTGTTTCAGCAGTGGAGAAATGGATAAGAATGATAGAATCTTCAGAGCCCTGAAGTAGCCCTGCAAAATACTTTTCTGGACAAGACATGGCTGTTGTATGAACCCACATCCATGGTAGTTACCTGCACAGGACTGGGTCCACCAAACACCTCCCATGGATGAGTTGATGGCTGTGGGTGAAGGCAGAAGCATACACTGTAACGATGTAACTGTAGGGGCATTGCCTTTGCTGATGTAAATAACGCCCACCCATGCTCATGCAGGCAACCGTCATTCAATGCAGTAGTGCACAAAAATCAAAAGATGCTAAAGGGGGAGCTGTTGGGAAGATAAACAAGTGAGGTAATGTGATGGAATAAAGAGGGGAGGGGACTGTAATTAAGGAATATTATATATATATATATATATATATATATATATATATATATATATATATATATATGAAATTGTGAAAGAATAAGGTTTTGCTTTTTTTAAGAAGAGAAAACTATTGACTGCTCCTAAGAAAGCCCCACCAAACCTCTCCATGGCCTGTAAATCACTGTGACCTGGTCTTGTGGGTCAATTGCAATCAAATTAATGAGGAGAGTACCCACCACATTGTTTCTGACCAAGCAATTGTTTCGGTCCTCTGAAAAAGTTCCTTACATGGAGTCTAACTCAGCTCTTCCACTTTGAAGAGTTTGAACACCTATTTCTCCCTTCCTGGTGCCCTTCCGTACTCTCAGCAACCTAGCTAAGACTCTGTAAACACTGCAGTATTTGTTTTGACACAGCCTTACATATTTCAAGCTGGCCTCAAGCTTGCTATATAGCCCAGGGTGAACTTGAATTACTGCTCCTCTTGACTCTGTCTTCTGAGTGCTGGGATTACAGGTATGCGACACCTCACCAAGTTTATATGGTACTGGCTTTAAAACTCCAGTTTTCATGCATGCTTGGCAGACACTTTATCAGCGGAGCTGTGTCCCCAGCCCCCAAACAGTATTATCCTCCTTTTCCCCCCTCATCTTTATTCTCAGCAGAAATCACAGTTAGTTTTCTGTCCCTTATGCCAAGACATGGATGTTTCTTATAAAGAGTTCTGTCTTGCAACCAACTCCAAAGCAGGTACAGGGGATCATGCATTTTACTTCTCCGCCATGGTTTGTGTCTACAGTAGTGCTCTTTGACTTCTGGGCCTGATAGCCCAAATTTTAAATGTGGAGAAGACAACATAGCTGCAGGGTACTACTCACAATGCATTCATAGCAGGCTTTATTCTTGTACCTTCCAGGGAGGGCCCCTGAAGGTAAGCAGAGCAGGGACCTTGGAGCATCTCAGTTTCACATTTGAAAAAGAAGCCTAGAGACTCCATGATTGGCTCAAGGTCCCTTGGTGAGTTGGTGTTGGGGGCAAGATGATGACTCAGGCTTCCTGGCTCTTAGCTGGGTATTCTGTCTAGTAGACGCTGCCACGATGCATTATCCAAATAACCTCTGACTTAGACCAACCATCTATCAATAACCCTCATTTCCCGGACCATGCCTGTCTGTGAAAATTGAGGGTCTGGTAACAGTTAAGAGTCTCAAAATGCCTGGAGTTCCTACCCAGAGCTTCTAAGCTGTAATAACCAATCAACCGGGGATAATTAATATTAACTAAGTATCATAGCCGTGTTCTCTACTCCTTTGAACAGAAGAAGGGTCTCAGGGCACAGCAGTCTGGCCCTCCACTCTTTTGTCCTTTTGCCTTTTCCCCGAATTTCCTGGTTTGTCATAGCTCCTCTTTTCTCAAAGATTACTGACATATTCAAAATATCCTTGTTTTCCTTTCTTCTTTCTCTATCTCTGCATCTCTATCTGATAGCCTCAACGCTGTCAGTCATTTGTCATATGACCCCAGCACACTCATACCCTCTCCCTGTCCTTGACCTGCACATCAGATGGCTTAATAATAAAATCATGTCATTTTTAATCTTCATTAGTGAAAACACAAGCTCGATGCTGATCTGATATGGAAACATTATTCTAATAGTGTATCAATGGTGAGTTTAATTTTGCAAAATGACTCTGAATGTCTTTTGTGACATTTAACATAATTATGAAGAAATTTTTAAAAGAAAAAATAAAAGATGGCATACATATGTGTATATATACATATGTACATATATGTAATATATAAGTCTCAGCAATAATGAATACAATGTGATAACAGCATAGAAATCATTATAGAGATGAATAGGATAAAATAGGCATTTTTAGAAATGGACATGAGCATCTGTCTGTATGATACAATACATAAAACAGTCAGCACCTCAGTCCCGTGGGGAAAACATTGTTCAAAGTGCAGAGTGCAGAGATCACTAAATTTCTATTTGGAAAGAAACATACTTAGAACTCTAATGTACACATTTTACAAAAATATCAGGTGATATGAAGATGTAAAATTGAAAAGTAGAAGGACTATGACCAGGGAGAAGTACCCTAATGCTGGAAGGGCAGGCAGGAGCGGCACCTAGCCTGTGTAAAGCACCTCCCAGCACTAAACTCAGAATGAAGTCAGATATCGTGTAAGTGGCATGGACTGGAGCAGATGGGCTAAGCCACATCTCATTAGCCATGAATACAAACCCTGTGTGGATTCTGCTTGTGAGCATTCTCTAGGGACTGAAAGGAAAAGAATCTCAGCTTGTCAGATGTGCTTGGAGTAACCAAGGAAGAGGTGTCTTAAAGTGTCATTTTGTTTAAAAGTACCATGTGGCAGGGAGAGAAACACAGCTCAGAGGTTAAGAGTACTTGCCTCTATCCCAGAGGACCTGAGTTCTGTTCCCACCACCTATATCCTGCACCTCACAAGCACCTGTGTGGAGCTCCAGTCCCAGGGCATAGGCCACCATCTTCTGACATACATCCATAGGCACCTGCACACACATGGCATAACACAGAGAGAGAGAGAGAGAGAGAGAGAGAGAGAGAGAGAGAGACAGACAGACAGACAGACAAAGAGAGAGATTCATACACATAATTAAAAATAAAATAAATCTTAAAATATCATATAGCATTCATATAGGAAGAGCTATTATTAAATTAATTAATTTAATATATTTTCCTAGGCCAAAGTCTAGAAAACACCTGTAGGTTTTTCCATTCATATTATCAATTCTTCCAGCAGGGCAGGCAAATAGTGGTGATTAAAATGTAAAGAAAAACTATCATTAGCATATTCTCAGATCTGTGCATCTTATTAGCAACATATGAATGTCATAATTTTTACTATTTTTAAAAAACTGTATATTTATTGAGTATGTGTGTGCATACATGCATGTGTATGCATGCTTGTGTGTGCACTCATGTGTGTGTGTGTCAAATCACACTTATGGATGTAGAACAACATTTGTGAGTCCAATCTCTCCTTCACTATATGGAGTCTGTCATAGTTAGGGTTATTATTGCTGTGAAGAAACACAATGACCAAAGCAAGTTGGGGAGGAAAGGGTTTATTTGTCTTACACTTCCACAGCACAGTTCATTATTGAAGGAAGTCAGGACAGAAACTCAAACTGGACAAGAACCTGGAGGCAGGAGCTGATGCAGAGGCCATGGAGAGGTGTTGCTTACTGGTTTGTTCAACATGGCTTGCTCATCCCACTTTCTTTTAGAACCCAGGACCACCACCAGCACAAGTATGGCACCACCCACTATGGCCTGGGCCCTCCCTCATCAAGCACTAATTAAGAATGCCCTAAAGCCAGATCTTTTTTACTTACTTCTTTTTTACATATACATTTATATTATTACCCATATATAAAATAAACTACATACAACAAGAAGAACCAAAGAAAAATCAGGAATTATATTCATGTTACATTCTTAGGAAACATCTTTCCTATCTCTGTGAGTCTAAAATTCTGAATGCAAATCAATATCTATCATATCTCATCTCTATCAACTTAAAACATCTATCTAGACCTAAAAACATCTTAACCCTAAACAACTAAGCTGAATTGTGAAACTAAACTATTTGGTCTTCAGCTCCATCAGAGATTTGAGAAGGAGTAAAATTAATTACCTGAGTAAACAGAAAATGCAAGTTAGCAGCTTCCAAATTTAAAAAAAAAAAATGACAGACAGCTTGCTGCCTGGAGAATCACCCCCTAAGGTCAGATCCTATGCAGACTGTTTTTCAATTGAGGTTCCCTCATTTCAGAAAACTTTAGCTTGTGTCAAGTTGACATAAAAACTAACCAGCAGAGTTCCAGGGATCAAATTTTAGCCATCAAGCACAGCAGCGGTCATCTTTACTGTCTGAGTCATCTTGCCACTAGCTCAGCCTTCTCTTTATTTTTTATTTCATAGCTAGGTCTCACTAAGTTGTCCAAGCCAGCCTTGAACTCATTCTGTAGTCTAGGAAGGCTTTGAACTTCCAATCTTCCTATCTTAACCTCTTGAATAGTTGAGATTACACACCCTATATCATTTGAGGGAATGCTTTAATAAGGATATTTAATATGGGGTTTTCTTAAAAAAGGCCTTCCTAAATATTCTATCACATTTATACATGCATGTCTTTTCTCATTTTATAATGTCCTATACCAAATTCAAAATAATCAGAACTTGTTTTGTGATATCCCGATGTCTACCTTTATTGAGGACTAATTATCAATCTAGATGTAGTAGCTCATACTTTAATCCTAGGATGAAAAACAGAAGCTATGAAACACATTTGTAATGTCAGCACTTGAGAAATGAAGGTAAAAGGCCAGAGAATTAAAGGCCAACCTCAGCTACATTGAGTTTGAGGGTGGAGTAGGTTATGAGAGACCCTGTCTCAAACAAACAAACCAAAAAAAAACAATTACAAATTATTAGTCAATTATCCCAGTACCTTTAATAGGTGAAATAATTCTTCTTCTAAATCAAAAACATCATGTTTTGTTGTTTTGTTCTGCTAATCTTGGTCTTTTTTTAACATGCCTCTAAACAAGGGGGAACGGCAGATGGAGGAAGAAAAGTAAATCCTTATCAAAAGAACAACTGGGACAAGCACTGAGTAAGTGACCCAGCAGTAGGAACCCAGCTGCTACTAACTGTGCAGGACTTGCTGTTGTCTCATACTTTGCTTTGCTTAGATTCAGGGCAGGTCCTGGCACTCACCTCATTTCAAACATCAGCTATACCAGGACAGAGAAGGACTGTCTGTTGGCTCCCCTTGCCCTGTGTCAGGTCTACTCAGTTTGTTTGCATTGCTCCTACACCTAGGACAGAAGAAAGCTCTGGTGACTCTTCTTGTGTAAAGGAGAATGAACTCATTAGGCAAAGCGGGAGGTGCTGGTAGTCCCTCCCATAGACCCACACACTTGCTCACGTCCCACACTCAACACATGACATGCTGAAGAAGGAACGAGTAGGGCTTTCAAGGATTTCAGATCAAAGAAGTCTAAACTGGTTTTGTAAAAGCCCCAGGAAATTTTCCCTTCCCACAAATTCAAATCAGGGCTCTCCTCTTCTCAGTCTGACAAACCTACCTCACGCTTCCCAGGCTCCCCATCATTATTAGTTTATAAAGATTCATTGATATTCAATTAAGTAGTTCTAATGTTCTCAATGCAGCCCTAGACAGCACTTTATAAAGAATACATCCGCCCGCTGGAGACAGCTGGGGAAGCCAATTAGTCCGATAAATTTGCATATCAATCCAGCTGTGGAATGAAGTCAGCCTTGTTCACCAGGCACAAAGTGAAGAGCAGAGGGAGGGATCCAAGTGCCCCAAGTCCTTTATTCCCTCACCTCAAGGGAGCCTCAGCGTTTATGAAAGCCTGTGAATACTGGGAGAGAAAACCCATAAATGCTCCCATTCGCTGCCAAGTTTGTGCTATCACTTAGAAGCAATTATTAATGGGGAGTGTTTAATGGCCTCCCAAAGGTTAGGACTAATTCACATAAATATTGTATCACTTAGTGAAGGATTTTTGTTTGGGTGTGGGGGGGGGTTAAATTTGACTAGTAATTCTATTGTCAAGTTAAACTTCAATATAATGAGGTTCCAATTTTCTAATTATTCCATAATATAGAGAAGATTCAGTTCAACTAAAAAAATGAAAACATTTAAGGGTCACTACTATGCAAAGCTACCATGCAGACTTCTAGAATGTGAGGAAGCAGTTTGGCAAAGTACAGGCAACTTTCAGTGATAGCAAAGTCATTAACTAGTGAGTTGGGAACAACTATAATTCAGCAACTTCTGCCCTATGGTCCTCCCAAAGTGGGAGGGGCATCTCTCCAATAAGCAGTAAAATGCCTGAAAGTAGTACCAGAACAAATCAAAAGCAGTACTATAGAAATGTCATAAGAAAATCCCACTGCTATGCTAATTTTAAAAAAGATAATAAAAAGCATTGCATTCTTTTAAGTATACAGCTCAATACTATTTTATTAAAAGGTAAATTTCATATGCTCACTAACCCAATTTATATAAACATTTTAATAACTCTCAAATGTCTCTTGTTTTAAGGTGCATCTTAATTGTGAGACTGTCAGAACATAAAAGAAGGAATGTGTCTTTGAATAATGACACTTTTGTCCCTCTCTCTCTATTTCTCCTCCTTTTAACTCCCTGGCACAATCCTAGGAACTGACTGGGGGAGGGTAATTTCTCTAGCTTTCTACCACCCAATGAATGTCCTAACCCCACATCTCTCCTTTGTATCTGTGAAGTGCTTTGCAAATGTAAGTGAGTGCTATTCAAGTTAGTAGCCAAAAAACACTAAGTAATTTCAGTCAGCACTGCTCACATTTATTTAGGAGAAAAGTCAAGTTGCTGAGAAATGAAGGCTTCCTGATGGCCTCAAGCTCAATATAGTTCAGATAATGAATATAAATATCATTGTCCATCTTGATTAGAACAAATAACAAGCAGAAATAGATTAAAATGTCTGTAACTGTAGCTTCAATTTCTTTTACTATTTTGATTTATCATTCTGTTTCTTTGTTGTTGTTTTTGTTTTTGTTTTGCTTTGCTTCTTAGGCTTTTTCTAATCCACCCTCATCATATGCCAACCTCATATTTATACAAGTCAGACAATTTTACAGCATTACAGAGGTGCTGAGGAGCTAGCTCAGCAGTTAATGGCATGTGTGAAAGCCAGCAGACTCAGGTTCAATTCCCAACATCATGCAAAAGCCAAGGGTGGTTGTGTATAAGTAACCCCAGCATTGAAGTGACAGAAAGCAGTGTATCACAAGAGTCCACTGGCCAGCTAACATAGCCCTAACAGTGAGCTTCAGATTCAGAGAAACACACATGGTAACAATAGAGAAAGACATTTGATGTTTGTGCATAGCACATAACATGTGCAAGCACATAACACACATACACACACAAAACCACTTTTGAGGGACAATGTTATAATTCCATGACTACTGAAAGTAACAAGTTTCTGAAAACATCTCTTAAACCCAGGAAATTCAAAGTCACACATGACTTTAACATGCCTCTCCGATAACTTCCAGATCTCTTTTGGTCCAAAGGCATCAATGGATTTTCAGAACCCTGTGGGAATTAATATAAGAATTAATGACCACAGGTCTAGACCAAAGATTGACAAGTACGAGCAAGGGTGCAATTATACTCCCAAGTGGGAATCAAGCAATATTTGAAGACCAGTTTTATTGTGGCAATTGCTTGCATTTAAGTGAGTGGAGGTAGGGGGGGTGCAAGTAAGCATGATGCAATTCTTTCTACTACAAGAGTTCTGAGCTCAAAATGTTAACCTTGCCATTGTCCAAAAGCCTGATCAGAAGACAGACTACAGAGCCCAGGCTAGCTCAGAAGAGCAGGTCTTCCTGCATCAGCCACCTAAGCACCAGGATTGCAGGGGTTCCTACCATATCTTGCTGAGGTTTTTGTTTCCTTTCTATGGGGACATATTGCTTTGGATTCAGTACAAAAGTATCATCACATTAGGCAGGAGTCTAATCTGATCCTGATGGCCACAATGTGGGCACACAGCTAGACCTCTGGCTTTCTTAGAGTCAGCCATTTGATGGGGCTTCCTCTCTCCACACAGCGACACCTTACCCTCTGCTTTAGCGCTGCCCTGCTGTGGAAGAGTGGACAATAAAAGAACACCAGCAGTTCTTTGACAATCCCATGTACCAGAAGACATTAGAGGACTAGGTTTACATTTGTCACAATCAGAAAGGCCACATCTACCTGTCCAGACAGATGATGAGAGGATATTGTGGCATAAACAGCTTTGATAGCCCTGTCCCTCTTCACAATCTGTTGTCAACCATGGAAAAGCACTTTATCCCTAACCCCTACCCAAGACTGACCCTGACATCTCTTTGGCCTCCATAGTTGCCCAAAGCAAGCAAAGACCAAATGCAGACTGGAAGCCAAAGTACAATGAGTTATCCTCCTGGCTGGATATTTATTCTTTTAGGAGGGAGGATGGGATGCTGGAGATGCCTATGGGATGGACTCTGACTGGGATTTGGTCTTTTTCCCATTCAAAGAAGAAAAGGCCCCAAAGAGGCCCACTGGTTAGACGTTTGATTGTTTTGTTTCTTGGTCAACTTGACACAAGCTAGGAAGAAGGAACTTCAATTGAGAAAATGTCTCCACTAGATTGGCCAGTAGTCTGTGGGAGCATTGTCTTGGTTAATAACTTATGTGGAAGTGCTTAGCCAACTGTGGGCAGTGCTCCCCCTGGTCAGGTGGTCTGAGATTAAGCATGGCATGAGGATCAAGCCGTAAGTAACAGTGTTCTTCCATGTCTTCTGCTTCACTTCCTGCCTCAACTTCCTGTCGTGATGCCCTGATATACTGATGTAATTCAGTGATAAAGTGTGATCGGGACTTGAAAGCTGAAACAAAACCTTTTTTCCACAAGTTGCTTTAGTTCATGGTATTTATCACAACAATAGAAAGCAAAGTAAGCCAGGATGGTATCTCTCTAAAATGTCATCGATGTTATTGTCATATAACTGGTGTGAGACAGTGGCATCCCCTCTCTATGCTCTGTAATATTTGTTGAAACAGTAATGACTTATATGTACACAAAGATGATGTATATGTACTTATGGATCTTGGTTACTGTAGTTGTTAGTGAAGATCTCTGAGTATGTACAAAAATATTATTATTATCATGGAGTAGACAGTGTGCAGCTTGAGACTTGTATGGCAGGTGTAAGTTGCTTTTGGAGGGATTTTTAGCAATCACAGCAAGACACATAGACTACAAAACATATACACAGTGGTTTAAACTTTTAAAATTATTTGGATTTATTTATTTTATATGTATTAGTGTTTTTTCTGGATGGATGGATGTGTTGTGTGCCTGGTGCCTATGGAATTCAGAATAAAGCAGGTTCCTCTAGAACTGGAGTTACAGGTGGCTGTGAGCCACCATGTGACTGATGGGCACTGAACCTGGATCCGCCACAAGAGCAACAGGTTCTCTTAATCACTGAGCCATCTCTCCACCTCCTGATTAAATTAGTTAAATGAGGCATTTAGTGAAAGAAAAGAAAAGATCCAGAAAAAACAAATCTGTTCTTCTTGATAGACAATTGTTTATTGAGAAAATATTAAGTCTCTTACTGTGAATCTCAGTTTGCCACTGTTTAGCAGATACCCAAGGCAGGCACCTTGGCCCAATTTCCCACATCTATAAACAGAAAGATTGTAACATTTACTTGGTCCAACCATTAGACAAATTTCCCTAAGCATTTGGAAACTCCACTTTTCATTTATAAAGCAGCTCTAGTGCTTGATGGAGTTCATGGGTGGTGACAGTGGCTTTGGAGATAAGCAAGGGAGATTTTGCTGGTTTTAGATAGAATGTATGCACTCATTTGGAGCCACATCACACTAAGAAAAAGAGCACAGCCTAACCCAATGTGCTTCTGTCGCATGTGGTAGAGGCGGACACTAGATTCTAGACCCAGATGAAGGGTCATGTGTCTTCCTTCTCAAATCCTTCTTACTGAGTCACTTAATTCCCATCCCTGTGAACTCCTCTGAAATGAGTAAAAATGTAACAGGATATAGAAAAGAGAGGAAAAAGAAGTGTACATTCACTGAGCACAGATGCTGTCCCAACACTGGAATGGGAGCTGCCTTCATCTATTTTTTGTCTTCTTGTCTTCATCTAATTGCACTAGTCATTGCACTACTTTCCCAGAGTAGAGCCAGAAGACTTTCTAAAATCTCTTTCTCCAGATATATGTACATGTGTGTACATATATGCATACACACAGATTATATTTTAGATAAATATAGGTTATATGTATAGTGAATATGCAAATAGGATATACATGTTCTATTGACTACGGAAAGAATATATGTATATCCTGTTAAGAATATATGTATATCGTATTAAGATCCTATGTCTAACCACGTTTGAGAAACACAGATTCTCATGTCATTATACGAACACGAGAGACACAGTGTAGTGAAAGCTTTGCAAAGTGAGCTGTCAGCCCAGAGCAGCAGAAGCACAGAGTGCAAAGGATAGTTCTTAGAACCCTGAGTGAAGGCTGCTTCCTCCTTCTCCTAATTGGCTGAGTATTCAGGAGGGAAAAATCTTATATGTCACCTAAGTCTTATCCTTCCCCTGCTGCAAGTGGGGAATTCTAAGAGCTGGTAAAATGGTCTTCCCCAGGGAAAAGCTACCCAACGAATTATCTCACACCAGGTAGTAAGCCTTGAGATCATATAACCTGCAGATAACATTATAGGAGCTAAGCAAGATTTATTTATGTATTTAGGAATACTATATGTGTCTGTTATCTTACAAATACATATACAAAATATATATAATTAAGGAAAAAGAAACTATGAATTTGACAGAGATCAAGGGAAGTGCATAGGAAGTTTGGAGGGGGAAGAGAAGGGAGGAAATGATGTATATAACAAGAAAAAATTAAAGCTATACATATTTTTAAAAGGTAAGATTGTGAAACAGGAGAGCCAAGCATAGTTTTGGCCCACATTCAATAAACTTGACACTCAAGAAAAAGTCTATGCACTGTCAAGAGAACAAAGCGACAGCCTACAGACTGGGAAAAGATCTTCACCAACCCTACATCTGACAAAGGTCTAATATCCAAAATATATAAAGAACTCAAGAAATTAAACACCACCAAACCAAATAACCCAATTGAGAAATGGGGCTTGGAACTAAACAGAGAATTCTCAACAGAGGAATATCAAATGGCTGAGAAACACTTAAAGAAATGCTCAACCTCCTTAGTCATCAGGGAAATGCAAATCAAAACAACTCTGAGATTCCATCTTACACCCATCAGAATGGCTAAGATCAAAAATTCAAGGGACACCACATGCTGGCAAAGGATGTGGGGAGAGAGGAACACTCCTTCATTGCTGGTGGGAATGCAAACTAGTACAGCCAGTTTGTAAATCTATCTGGTGCTATCTCAGAAAAATGGGAATAGGGCTTCCTCAAGACCCAGCTATTCCACTCCTTGGAATATACCCAGAAGATGCCCCAGCACACAACAAGAAAATTTGCTCAACCATGTTCATAGCAGCCTTATTCATAATAGCCAGAACATGCAAACAGCCTAAGTGTCCCTCAGTAGAGGAATGGATAAAGAAACTGTGGTTACATATACACTATGGAATACTACTCAGCTATTAAAACCAAGGAATTCCCGAAATTTGTGGACAAATGGATTGAACTAGAAATGATCATAATGAGTGAGTTAACCCAGAAGCAGAAAGGCTCAAATGGTATATACTCACTTATATCTGCATACTAGCCCAAGGGGCATGTCCCACGAAAGCCTTCACTTACCAGGAAACTGGGACAGAGAGGAGGACATCCTTACTGGGACTCTAAATGAGAGAAGCATGGGAGAATGGCAAAGTAGAAGGATCCAGAGGGTCCTAGAAACCTACAAGTAGAACATTATGATAGGCAGATTTGGGCCCAGGGGTCCCGCTCAAACTAAGGCACCAGCCAAGGACAATACAGGCTGTAAACCTAGATCTAGCCAATGGTCAGAACATTCTCCACAGTTGAGTGGAGAGTGGGGTATGACTTTCACACGTACTCTGGTGCCTCATAATCGACCATGTCTCCTGGAGGGGGAGACCTGGTGGCACTCAGAGGAAGGATAGCAGGTTACCAAGAAGAGACTTGATACCCTATGAGCATATACAGGGGGAGGTAATCCCCCTCAGGAACAGTCATAGGGGAGGGGAATAAGGGGAAAATGGGAGGGAGGGAAGAATGGGAGGACACAAGGGATGGGATAAACATTGAGATGTAACAAGAATAAATTAATAAAAAAATTTAAAAGAAAAAGAAAAAGTCTATGATTCAATTTGTATCTGAAAGCCAGAAAACATGATATTTCACCTTAAACAGTCTGTCACCATGAGTTCCCTTTCCTTCGTTTTTCTATTCTATCCATGTTTTCATCTGATTAGATGAAGCCAATCCACTTCAAGGAAAACAATCTTCTTCACTCGGTCATGAAGACATATGGTGACTGCATCCAAACCAATGTTAGACACATCAAGCCATATCCTGGCCCCATCGCATGGCCAAATAATACTGACCTCTAAAGATGACTATTGCACCTGATTGGGTGTATTAATACACACAAATTATAGTTTGTTATTAATTTATTCTTCTTACATCTCAATGGTTATCCCATCCCTTGACAAATTATAGTTTAATGTGAGTGACTATCCCTCAATTGTGCAATACCTGGGGTGCTGGTAAGTACATATTTGGCTCACCAGTATTTCAAAAAACAACCAACCAGGAAAGAGAGGAGCACAAATAAAGTGGGCTTAGTGTGGTAAGTCTCTTGCCAACTTCTTCCAAGTGTAGAATGAGACCACAGAATGAGCTGTCCTTTGGAATCTGTCTCTGTAGCATCAGACTTTCAGACGCCCTGCTTCAAACGAGCCTTTCTCAATCCCCATATCTTGTAGCTACTATCACGTCTCTCTTCTCACTCAACCAAGTCCTTAGTAAAACTAGTTTTTCACACTTGCCTCCTTTGTTTTTCTCTCCATCCATGGTTCGGTTGCCTGCAATTTTTGACTCAACCCCAACACTTCTCCCTAAAATGCAAGTTTTGAAAGTAAAATTCAATGGGCATGTGCCAATTCTCAAGTTGTTGCCTGGCACAATGCTTAGTCAGCAGCACTCCATTCTTAAAGCAGCCTTCTGCCTTTGCTTCCAGATACTACTGTTTCCTTATTTTGCTTCTATTTCTCTGGAAGCTTCTTCTTAGTCACCATCTCAGAATTGTCATCTGCCCACTATAAGTAATTATATAGTTACCACAGTGTGGAGCAGCCTCAAGCAGTAGAGTCCCCTCTATCACCAGCAGGGCTCAGCTAAGTTTCTGAGAGAGACACCACAGACCAATTCCCCACACTGTGCACGAGATGTAGGGCGATTGCCATTAACACTCTTCCCAGTATCTAAAATGTTACCTTTCTGTATGCATAGCACCAACGCAGAAGTACTGAGAGCGGGAAAAGCTTCCTTGGTTTTAAGCTACAAGGGAAAGTTGGCAAATTCCAGAAGACACAATAATTAAATGAAGTAGACCAAGTTCAGTCTATTCCCAAGGAAAAGCCTTCCAGCACTATTGGCCAGAGCTTTCACAATGACTTTATTTGATGAGCAAAAGGAAGAACTGGATTTCATAACTGAATTCCCTACCTGAGAAAATACCTGTCCAGGCTGCCCTTTCTCAGATGGTAAGTAAGGAGTGAGCTAAAACAGCTCCCAACCCCAGGCTTCCTTCCACTGCTCAGTCATCCGTGTGCCACCTTCCACTGCACATCTCAACACCTTCCAACTTTCCAGTCATGGTCCAATCTCTGAGTATCTCCTCGAGGGACTAAAAAATGAGAAAGGATCTGGGAAGGCAGGATCATCCTGTTACATAAGACAGCCCAGGGTTGGCAAGGTGGCTCTGGAGGTCAAGTGTGATGCCCTAAGTTTGACCCCCGGGATCCACATGGTGGAAGGTGAGAGCCTGAAAGCCTAGAGATCTGCAATTCTCTAAAGGGATTTGACTACATTAGAGCCACGGAGGCAACTTCAGAAGCTCTCCAAGAAGCTTTCTCTGAATCTGCAAGATCACAAAGACAGCCACTAACTGGGAGGGTAAAGAAGAAACAGATTAAAAGCTATTGAAGAAGTAGGTTTTTTTTTTTAAATTTAAACTACAGGTAAAGCAGGAATCCTTTTCTTAAAAATAAAAAAGATTTTTACTTATGTGTGAGTGCTGAGATGGTTGTGAGCCACAATGTGGTTGGTGGGAATAGAACTCAGGACCTCTGGAAGAGCAGACAGTGCTCTTAACCACTGAGCCATCTCTCCAGAATACTATGAGAAAACCAGAGCAGTCTTGCACAGGCCTGATGCAGGCAAGCACCGTGTGACCATATTTTCAATGGCTGTATCAGGCCTTAAAAGACAGCATTCCAAGGAGTGGGATAGCTGGGTCTTGAGGAAGCCCTATTCCCATTTTTCTGAGAAAGCGCCAGATAGCTTTCCAAAGTGGTTGTACTCCCACTCCTTGCAATATACCCAGAAAATGCCCTACCACACAACAGGGACATATGCTCAACCATGATCATAGCTGTTTTATACATAATAGCCAGAACATGGAAACAGCCTAAGTGTCCCTCAGTAGAAGAATGGACTAAGAAACTGTGGTACATTTACACTATGGAATACTACTCAGCTATTAAAAACAAGGAATTCCCGAAATTTGTGGACAAATGGATTGATCTAGAAATTATCATAATGAGTGAGTTCACCCAGAAGCAAAAAGAGACAAACGGTATATACTCACTTATATCAAAACACTAGTCCAAGGGACACGTACCATAAGAAACTTTACTTACCAAGAAAGTGGGTCAGTGGAGAGGACATCCTATTGAGACTTTAGGCGAGAGTAGCATGGAAGAATAAGGAAATAGTAGGACCCACTGGGTCCTGGAAACCTACAAGAAGAACTTTATGACAGGCAGATCTGGGTCCTGGGGTCCTCCTCAAACTAAGGCACCAGCCAAGGAGAATATAGGCATTAAACTTCGAACCCCTACCAAGACCTAGCCTATGAACATGATATTCTCCACCGTTGAGTGGAGAGTGAGATCTGACTCTCACACGAACTCTGATGCCCCTTTTCTGACCATGTCCCCTGGATGGGGAGGCCTGGCAGCACTCAGAGGAAGGATAGCTAGTTACCAAGAAGAGACTCGATATTCTAAGAGTATATATAAGGGGAGGAGGTCTCCCTCAATCACAGACATAGGGGAGGGGGGAAGTGGGAGGGAGGGAAGAATGTGAGGAAACAGGGGAAGGGCTAACAATCGAGATGTAATATGAATAAAATAATAAAATGAAAAAAAAAGACAGCATTCCACAGCCTTTCTTCCTGTCGTCCAGCTCTGACATTTTTTCAGCTTCTTCTTACTTAATGCCCACTAAGCCTTAGAGGGGGTGGTACAAATATCCTATTTAGGGCTGACCACTTATTCTCAGCACTTTAAGCTGTGTTATAAAGAGAAATTTCTCTAATTAAGGATGAGAGTAGTGTTTGTCTATAGAGACAAACATAAATATTTATAAACAAAATTAAGAAACCTTTGCACCACAAAATTAACAATCTACAGAATAGGAAAATA
Organism: Acomys russatus; assembly: GCF_903995435.1. Taxonomy (NCBI): domain Eukaryota; kingdom Metazoa; phylum Chordata; class Mammalia; order Rodentia; family Muridae; genus Acomys; species Acomys russatus. Next base: position 121,224,876 of record NC_067169.1, on the reverse strand, counting down.
TATTTGCCAGATACATATCAGATGAGGAATTAATATCTTGGAAATCTACCGAACTAAAACAATTACACACTAGAAAAATCAAATCATCCGATGAATAAATGGACTAATAAACAATTGAAAAGGTTCAACATCCTCAACCACTGGTAAATGCAAATTAAATGCACTTGAGAGTCTATCTTATGCTAGTCAAAATGGCTAAGCAGAAAATAAGCAACAGACACTGTCAAAGATGTATGAAAAGAATACTCATTCACTGTTGGTAGGAGTAAAAATTATAGAAACAAGGATGGTGGTTCCTCATGAAAAGAAAAAGTATCATGTTACCCACATGTATGGCTCCTTGGTATATATGAAAGGGTTCTTTCTCCAGTACTAAGAATTGAGGCCAGGGCTTTACACGTGCTAAGCAAGCACCCGACTACTATGCTACAACTACAACTGTCAAACTCAAAGAGATGCTATGTCCTATCTGTGGTGGTTTGACTCGGTATATCCCCCATAGACTCATGTGTTCGAATGTATATTCTATAGGGAATGGCACTATTAGGATGCGTGGCCTTGTTGGGGTAGATGTAGACTTGTTGGAGGAAGTGTGTCACTGTGGGGGTAGGCTTTGGGGTCTCACTATGCTTAATTTCTGCCCAGTGTGGCATTCAGTCTCTTTCTGCTGCCAGTGGATCCAAATGTAGAACTCTCAGCTCCTTCTCTTCAACTAAAGTAATGTAGTGAGAGGGCTTGGAACACTCAGCCGTAAAAGGGAAGTATCCATCAAATCCTTCCCCTCAGGGTTCAGGGAGCACTACAGAGGGGGAGGCAGAAGTATAGTGATGAGGGACAGCAAGGAATCAGGCCTTCTAAACACAGAATGGATGCATGGATGAACTCTCAGACACTACGGCAGCATATACAGGGCATGCACAGGTGTGGGCCAGATGGGGTCCCAGTGCTAAGAAAGGAAGTAGACACATGCCCCCACTACTAACCCAGAAGCTATCGCCACTTGAAAATGAAAAATTCGTTTTCTATAACTGAGTCTTACTAGTTACACAAAGCATTCTTAGTGGCAGGCCCCATGCCCAACAGTAGATGACCAACAAAAAAAATTGAGTCAATGATATTTTTGGAGTGTGATTGTTTCTCATAATGATGGTGGGGGGGGGTTCTCTTTTTTCTCTTATCTTACAGAGCTTTTGCTTATATATTATGGTTTCCAATTTTCTGGCTTTCTGTTATGTCAGTGTGTGTGTCGTGTCTCTGCATCTTGTGCTTTTTCTTTGGCTCTTTGTGGTTTTGTTTGTTTTGTCCTATTCATGTTTGCTTGTTTTTACTTTATCAATTTTAATATGCCTGTTTGAGAGAGCAAGAAAATTTATGGATTTGGGAATGTGGGGGAGGGATCTAGGAAGAGTCGGGAAGTAAACCATAATCAGAATATATTGCATAAAAAAATCTATTTTGGAGGGTGCTTATTTTATTAACCAAGAACAAAAATAAGTTATCTTATTCCCACTAGAGGCATGCATTATATTACATGCAAATTTCAAATCTGGCCAATGTCAAATTGGCTATTCCATTTTTTTACACATTTATTTATTTATTTATTTAATCAGTTTACAGCCAGATCCCAGCCCTCTCCCTCCTCTCCTCCCAGTCCCATGCTCATGCCCCTCCCCACATTCCCCCTATCCTTCTTCTCAGAGAAGGGAAGGCCCCCAAGGGGTACCAACCCACCTTGGCACCTCAAGTCACAGCAGAACTAAGCAATCTTCTCTCACTGAGGCCAAACAACGCGGTCCAGCTAGGGAAAAGGGATCCAAAGGTAGGCAACAGAGTCAGAGACAGCCCCCCAATCCAATTGTTAGGGACCCACATGATGACCAAGCTGCATGCACACTTGCCACATATGTGTAAGTGGTCTAGGTCCAGCCCATGCATCCTCTTTGGTTGGTGGTTCAGTCTCTGTGAGCCCCATGGGCCCAAGTTAGTTTACTCTGCATGTCCTCTTGTGGTGTCCTTGACCTTTCCTACTCCCTCTATCCTTCCTTCCCCTCTTCCACAGAACTTCCCACGCTCTGCCTATTGTTTAGCTCTGGGCCTCTGCATCTGTTTCCATCAGCTGCTGGATGAAGCCTCTCAGAAGACAGTTATGCTAGGTTCCTGTCTGCAAGCATAGCAGAGTATCATTAATAGTGACAGAGGTTGGCTTTCTCTCATGGGGTCGGCCTCAAGTTGGGGCCGTCATTGGTTTGCCATTCCCTCAATCTTTGTTCCTTAAGCCTCTTGTAGGCAAGACAATTTTTGGGTTAAAAGTTTTATGGGTGGAATGGTGTCCCCTTCCCTCCACTGGAGTCCCACCTGGCTACAGGAAGTGGAGACTTCAAGCTCCATATCCCCCCTAATGCTAGGAGTCTCACCTAGAGTCACCCCCATAGACTTCTGGGAGCCTCCCTGTCCCAGAGATGCCCCACACATTGATTTCTGTTCTCTCTCCCAGTCCTACACCCCCACCTCTACCCCTCTTTCCCCACAGATGTGGATTTAGGAAGGTGGGGGGAATGTGGGAGGAGTTTGAGAGCCATAATCTGAATACACTATATGAAGAAATTCTATTTCAATTAAGAAAAAAGAACAAAGGATTGGGCCAGAAATGTACCTCTTTGGGAATAAGACAGTGACCCTCATTTTAAAAATACACATTTCCTATCATTTGGTCTTCTGTCCTTCTGCCTCCTACAGTGTGAGACCAGTGCTCCTTGAAGATGTAGTGAGCACTCACAGCTACTGATAGTGCTGCACTCAGGAAGCAGAGAGAGGGGATGCTGGCACTCGGCTTGCTTTCCTCTTCTCATTCAGTCTAAGACCACAGCCTGTGGAGTGGTGATGACCATAAATAAGGTGAGTTTTCTTCCCATTTTCTAAATAATCTCTCATAGGCAGGCTTGCAGAGGCTAACTGGATAAGCTCTCACAGTTGTGCCTGGAAGCTTTTGTCCTAGATGATTCCAGCTCATGACAACTAGACAAGCAAAATTAACCATGACATCCACTAAGACTAGCAGAATCCTTTACTTTTTAGAAGCATTTAAAGGCTTTGACAAGTTCCATGCCTGTTCTTCCTCAGAAACTTTCTGTTGGCTACACTTATTTTAATTGCTTTCCCACTTTCCTGGTTTCTATGAGACTTATCTGTACTATATCATTTACTCTTTTTTTTTTCTGCCCACTTTAGACGTATCCAATCCTGAAAAGCATTTTGTAAGCACTACTTTCCCTATACATCCAAACTTCTGCAGTTGTATTTACATTTTTCATGCAGGTCAAAATATTTTAAAACGCCACCAAGAGGCAGTGACCAAATCATGGGGCACCAGAGTTCATGTCAGAGTCAGTCCGCGCTCCCCCTCCCCCAAGTAGAGACTATATTCATGACAGCTTTATTTGTAATAGCCAGAATCTGAAAACAACCTAGATGTCACTCAACTGAACAATGGATAAAGAAACTGTGGTACATTTACACAATGGAATACTACTCAGCTATTAAAAACAAGGAAATAGTGAAAATTGCAGGCAAATGGATAGAACTAGAAATGATTGTACGGAGTGAGGTTACCCAGACCCAGAAAGACACACATGGTATATACTCCCTTATAAGTGGATATTAGCCACATACTACAGGATAACTACACTACAATACAGAGACTGATGCACCAGCCAAGGGCCATGTATGATGTGGACCTAGACCCTCTGCTCAGATGTAGTAGATAGGTAGCAAATCAAAACGACTCTGAGATTCCATCTTATACCTATCTGAATGGCTAAGATCAAAACTCAAGTGACAGCACATGCTAGAGAGGATGTGGAGCAATGGGAACACTCTTCCATTGCTGGTGGGAGTGCAAACTTGTATAATCATTTTGGAAATCAATCTGGTACTTTCTCAGAAAATTGGGAATAGTGCTAGCTCAAGACCCAGCACCTATACAACTCCTGGGCATATAAACTAAAGATGCTCCACCATGCAACAGGATATTTTCTCAACTATGTTCATAGTAGCTTTATTTGTAATGGCCAGAATCTGGAAACAACCTAGATGTCCCTCAACCAAAGAATGGATAAAGAAACTGTGATTCAATTTACACAATGGAATACTACTCAGCTATTAAAAACAAGGAAATATTGAAATTTGCAGGCAAATGGGTGGAACTAGAAATGATCATCCTGAGTGAGGTAACCTAGACCCAGAAAGACACACATGGTATGTACTCACTTATAAGTAGACATTAGGCCAACATAGATGCCCTCTGAGAGACTCCACCCAGCAGGGGATCAGTATAGATGCTGGGAATCAATCGCTGCTGGACTCTGGGTGGAGGTTTGAGAGCAGTATGGAAGAATGGGGGGCAGGGATGGAAGGTCCCAGAGGTTTCAGAAGCCCCACAAGGAGACCATCAAGCCCTGTGGATCTGGACCCAGAGGGGCCTACACAAACTGTTGCACCAACTAAGGACAATGCATGCAATAAACCTAGACCTCCTGTTCAGACGTAGCTGATGGGTAGCTAATTATATGCCTTTTCAACGTAATAAAGATTGAAAATACTAAAAATCTTTAAAAGTTCATCTAAAACTATTTTGAAAAACTATGAGTTTTGTGGGGAAGTGGTCAAGGGATAAAGGATTGAGCTCAGACTGTCGGACTTCTACAAAGTTTTCCTGATGAGACATTTGCCAGCTCTCTCTGAAAACTTTTCAAAAATAATTTTATAAAGATTTTATTTCATGTGTATGAGTGTTTTGCCTGCATGTTAAGTGCATCACTTACATGCAGTACTATAGGCCAGAAGAGGGCGTCGAATCACCTGGAGCTGGAGTTACACATGGACTTAGGGACCTGGATATGGGGGCTACTAACTGAACCTAGATCCTCTGCAAGAGCTTCTAATGGCTGAGCCATCTCTCTAACCCCTGTCTCTGAAACCCTTCAAAAATAACTTCTGATGCATCCAACAACATGGACACATCTCCAAACATGTTCAATGGAAAAAAGTGAGGCTCAGAAGCCTCTGTATTGTATGCTTGTATGTGAGGTCTAGGGCTAACTGGTGGCTCACTATGGTAGTACTGAGCTGGACCATAAAGAGTTTCAGCTTGGGAAGATGAAGAGCTTATGTAAACTGATAGTTTGCATTCCGAATACAGTTAAGCAATGTTCTGAACAACATTCAGAATACAGTTAAAGCCGCTGACCTACACACGGAAAATGGTGAAAATTCACACTTTATCACTGAAAGCCAGACAAATGCATCATTTTTTCCATTTAAACAAAATTCTACAATAGACAGCATGAATGTAAATTGCTCAGAAGTGGGTAAAAGGAGCCTATAGGAAGACCAGGGTAGTTGTTATACTCCTGCACACACAGAGGAAAAAATGCCAAGATGTCACTTTACAGTGTTCATTATATTTTCAATACAAATATAAAGATTAACATATGGGGAAATCTGGCATGAGCATGTTGCACGCTTCCTGTTGAGTGTAATGTCCAAAATCCTAGCACTGAGTACACAAGGAGGCTCAAGTGAGGGAGCTGGGATCTCACGTTCAAGGCCAGCCAGACTGCATAGTGAGACCCCATCTCAAAATGAAAATAAAGAAATGAAAGCATCTGCTTTCAAAAATTACTTGATGGGGAAGCACTTTTGCTATTAGAGGAAACCAGAGAACAGGCCCCTAGGTTGGGAGTGGGGAGGTTAGGGAATCAGAAGGCATACATACGCATGATCCCAGTAAAACAAGGGAACTCCATGCATTTGAAAGAAGAGAAGCAGCTTTATACCTAGCCAAGTGTGTGTGGTGAGCCTGACCAACCTATGGTGATGCTGGAGTTCTAGAATGCTGGAGGAAACGAGCTGTGGAAAGGGAGCACTTCTGGGACTCTGGGCTTGACAGATATACAGAGTTGCTTTGTGGGAGTGATTATGCAAAGGGAAGGGCCTGCCTTCTGGCCAGGGACTTTTGCTTCCATCACTCAGGAACTGAGCTGAGGCTAGACACTTGAGGGAAAACTTTGGAGCTTTGTTTAATAAATGTTTCAGCCTCCCATTTCCTCTTGGAATCTGGCACTTGCTGAGGGCCTGAAGGACAGCAGCTTGGAGCATCAGGCTACAGTACCTTTAGTTTGGATACTTTACAGTTTCACCTTTGCCGAGATGGGGGTGGGGTATGGTTAAGAGAGTTGAAGGCTGACTCTTGGACATTCTGTAAACACATATGTAAAGCAAGCATCCATTTGAGACAGCTAGGAACACTTGGCAGGAATTTTGTATTCTGTGAGGGTGCAGGATGTAGAGCCATAAGATCAGCAGTTCTGCTCACGGACTAGTGGGGAGCTAGGACCACAATAACATGGGGATTGATAGCTAAAACAAAACACGCATATCTTTAAACAAGCAAGCAAACAAAACTGGGCAGGTAAAACGGCTCAGAGAGTAAATGCACCTGCTGTTGTCCTGTTGACCTGAGTTTGATACCTAGGACCCACATATTAGAAGTTGTCTGCTGACATCCACATGCACACAGTGATACACACATGCCCCCAGCCCTCAACACACACACACACACACACACACACTAAAATGTGAAGCCCTCTAGGACTAGCAAAGGTTTTGCTTAAAATAAAAATTACATATAGGTGTATGTCATATGCATATTACATATAAATATTGCATATATAATGATGTCCTACTATATATTTGAAATTTTGAACAATTTCTTATTCTAAGACATTCTTTTGAGACTTTGATCCAGAGATCGGGTGGGTTACCCAGTGGCTGGAGTCCTGTCACCCATCTCTCACTCCTCTTTCTCCTTCCACTATCACATAAGCTTGGTCCCATTCATTTCTAGGACTATAGCATGATTGAGAGCTAGCTTTACTCCTTTCATGGGGGAAAAATAGCACCTCACGAGAAGAAAACTTCAACACTGGTGAGCCTTCCTATCCCCACATTCTCCAGTGTGCCCCCTTAACCCTGCCTTCCCAAAGTTTGCTAATTAAAATAACTGAAGTGAGGAAAGTTCCAGGATGCTGCAGGCATGTGGCAGAGGTGCAGTCTGCAGCCAAGGCGTCTTGTTCCTCCCGTCAACACTCTCCCACCTTGACCCTACAACCCTTCCCTCCCTAAGTAACAGAAGGAAGAAATGGATGAATGAAGAAGGCACATACTAAAGCCACAAAACCACTTTTATTTAATTGCTACCACAAATGCAGAATAGAATTAAGGCAGTATGATACATTTCAGTTTTTCCTTACAAGCTTTTGTACAGTTAACTTTTATCAAACTTTGTCAGTTTGAATCAGCAATTGAATTTTCATTTAAATGTCCGTTTGTTCTTGAGTTCGAAAGGAAAATCACTTTCTGGACTGATATGAGACTAATTGCTTCACATCAGGTCACCGAACCAAGCATGATCAGACTTACAGGTGCTAGCATCTCTTCCTCTTTGCCTCCTACCCTCAAGCCAGGAGGGTCGCAAAGACAAGGCTTTTTTAACACTCCATTTGCTTCTAGCTATCAGATGTTACTTCAAATTCCCTTGAATGAAAAGAAAAATGTAAAAAATGATGGTGTCAAAACCTCAAGGTATTTAAGAGTGATTATGAATTATAATATTACAAACATAACTGGAATTGACCCTCAGGGTTACCAACCATAAGAAATTACTTGCACATGGATCTATTTCTGTGGAAATAAAAGAATGTTTTGGCCAATGCTTGAAAAACTCAAATGACCAAAAATAAGGTAAAAATATCTCATCATTTGCAACTAAATATATAAAAAACAGCACCAATGTTTGAATTTACACAAAATAGAATCAATTTAGTATGACATATCATTCCTTTTGCCACTTGATCTGACAGGCATTAAAGTATACTTTAATAAGAATTTATCTAATCCTGTTCTTCAGATAGCGGGTCATATTTTGTCCTGAAAATTTTGAAAAGCAATTTTCAAGTGTTGGCACTTCATCATAAGTCCTTTTCTAACTGCCGTAAAAGATACAACACAGATTGCACACTTACAAATAAAGCTGTGCCAGTGTCACAGTCACGTTACAGAGCTGACCACCAAGACAGCCTTGACCAGTGCGCATGCACTCCTCCCCCACCCCTGGGAATGGGAGAAGAAAGCAGGAGGCAGAGGAAATCGGGAATGGGGGAGGGGAGCTGAAAGAGTTAGTGGGAAGGGGGAGGGTCAAAGCAACGGACAGTTCCGAGATCACTGAGGGCTGAAAGACAACCTTACAAGAACATGGAGGCTTACAACCTCAGAACCATAGACAGCACACTTGGAAATTTGATCTCTAAGAAAGCACGAATATACACATAGTTTCAAGAGTACAGGGTGCCAAAGAGGAGTATGCCTGAAAGGTAGATGGAACTTTCACTATGTCTGTGGGTCCGTGTCTGTGTGTGTCAGTGTGTACATACGATGGAGGTATCTCCCTCGGAACTGCATAAGCTGGAAAGACTGAAAAGAACACTTTTCACACAGCCATCTCATCAGAACAATCAGAATCATCAGAATCGTCATCAATAAGCACAACCTTGCGGTAATCATCAGTGGCTATGGGGATTACAGTGGAGTCAGGAGGGGTGGCAGAGGTGGCAGCAGGCTCAAGGGATACGGTGGGAAAGTTGGGGGCAGTAATGTCAGGTTTGAGGTGGCCAGTGGTGGTCATCTCAAGGCAATGGGAGGCTGAAATCTCAGGGAGGTCAACAGCAGTGAGCACAGAATGGCTGGTGGTGGCAGGCTCAAGATAGTCAACAGTGGTAGTTGCAGAGTGGCTGGTAGCAGGTTTAATGTAGGCAACCGTGGATGTACGTTGGCCAGTGGAAGAACCAGCAGAGATACGGTGACGGTGACTGGTGACAAGTTTAGAGGCAGCCCTGAAATGGACAGAGTCTCCCTTGAAATAGACAGAGTCTCCCTTGAAATGGACAGAGGTGGGTTTGAAATGAACAGATGCAGGCTTGAAATGGGCAGAGGACCCTGGCTTAGGGTAAACAGAGGCAGACTTGGGGTGACCAGAAATAGACTTGTGATGAATAGAGGCAGGTTTGCGGTAGGCAGAAGTAGACCTGGTTTGGACCTTGGGATGGACAGAGGAGGCGCGATCAGAGCGGGATGCTGCTGCGTCACCAGGCAATAAAACATTCCGGACGTTCCGCGGGGTTCCCTCCACAGCAAGCCGGGCGCGTGCACGCTCTTGCTCCCGGGCTTGATCGCGGGCTTGCTCCTGGGCTTGCTCCCGGGCTTGATCGCGGGCGTGATCGTGGGTTCGGTCGCGGGCTTGATTACGGGCTTGATCGCGGGCACGATCACGGGCACGGACACGGGCACGAGTGAGAGCTCGGGTCTCTCGAGCCTCCCGAATATCAGCGATGAGTTGAGAGATGAACAGGATAGGGTGCCTCATAGCATGGAAGATGGCCCAGTATTCTCGCCGGAAACTCTCATTGAGGATACCATAGATGACAGCATTGAGGCAGCTGTTGAAGTAAGCTATGCAATAGGCTGCAAGATAAAGCCAGTTAGGGATCTTGTCTGCCATCCCCTTTGGACTGACAGCCACCAACACAGTGAGCACATTGATAGGGCACCAGCACACTGCAAAAAGGAGGAAGATCACAAACATGGTTAGAAAATTTCGAACATCAGCAAACTGGTTGTCAGGATTCTGTCCAGCTGGGTCACGGGCTGCCAGTACTTTGATCCAGATTTTGACGTAGCAATAACCCACTATGATGAGAGGGAGGACGAAGTGGATGCTGACAATGGTCACAGTGAAAGCAGGGTTGTTCACATAGTTGAAGATACAGGTGTAAGTGCGAGGATCATACTCAATGTTGCCAATGTACACGTTAGGCAGGACAGCCAGGACAGTCATGATCCAGGTGATGACTAGGTAGATCCAAGTATTGCGCAGACTGAAGATTCGTTTGTATTGGAGGCTGTGGCAGATGTAGCAGAAACGGTTGATGGCAATGGCCGTGATGTTGAAGATAGAACCAACTACACTCAGTCCTGTGATCAACCCGACCATCTGGCACTGGAGTGGACTCAGATCCCAGCCCCCAACTGACATGGAATACAGCATCAGAGGGTAGGGGTAGATGGCCACCAGCATGTCTGCCACAGAGAGGCTGGCCACAAAGATGTTGCCTGGAAAACATCAGGGGAAGGAAAAGAGGGAGAGAGATAGAAATCGATGGTTAATGTTTGGAAAGCTGCCTCCAAAAGAATAGAGGAAAAGGCCAACTGGATGGGTGATAATTTAGAATCCTAGAATTCTTTTTGAAGAACTACAGTTTTCTTTCTTTCCTATTTACAAGCAAGTCCTAAGTAGCTCTGATGCACAGCAAGTTTAGGACACCTGTGATTTGTTTGTTTGTTTGTTTGTTCTCAGTGTCACTCTTGCAACGAGAAAGAAGTGAATATAAGACAGAGTGTGCAAGGCAGAGCACATAAATGCTGGGGGGGGGGCAGATTCCTGCTGACGCCATTTTAGAGAAATAAAACTACGCCACATTTTCCACACTGGAGGAAATGGGGAGGGAAGAGTAGGAGAAAGGAGAGCTAGATGGAGCTGTCCAGAAGCAAGATCAACCTAAAATTAACAATGATAATAATAACATATTAATCCTCCTTATAAAAGAGAACAGCCAGAGAAGGCCCTAGGGGCTTGTTCAAAGAGCTCAAACAATAATATCTGATCTGACAAGCCAGAGAAATACCACTCCCCAGCTACCTTCACAGTAAAAGCTAAGAAGACGGGGAAACGCTGTAATATCAAGTCTGAGGTCAAAGAAAATGACCAGGAGAAACGAGAAATCTCTTCAAGTGAGGATTTCACCTTTGGCCACACACAAAGCCTGCACAGACTCCTGTCTTGAGCACAAGAGCCTGCCAGACTAAAAAGAAAAACAGCTGTGGGTAAACCCTGCCTCCTGCCCTGCGCCATTCAAAGGACAGTAGCAACTTTTTCTTTTTCTTCTTTCTTTCTTTTTTTAAAAAATCCTTTACAAAAAGTAGATGAAAGAGGCCAAGTTCAGGCACAGGCCCACTTTCTTTGGAAACACCTCGTTCCTAATTGGCTTTGGTTTGGCAAAATACTGCACTTTGTCCTGGACTGGAGGAAAATTAGGGCTATTTAAAAGGGCACCAGGACTTGCCCTCCGTGCTTTTTGCCAAAAGCGATTCTTTCTCGGGTTTTCCCTGAAAGTAATGAACTTCCTAAAGAAAAATAGGAAAGAAAGGTCAAAAGCCTTAAAAATAAATCCACAACAACCACCGCAAGCCTTTTATTTGCGATTCAGGAAAAAAAAAAAAAAAAGAGGAAAGGGGAGAGAAAAAGAGTGAACCTCCCAGGCAACCTCGCATGCCCTGTGGGTCTGCCCTTAGTACCTCGTCAAGAGTGCAAGAGGCTAGGCCTCAAGGTCTCTGGGTTACAAAGGAGAAATCAGAAGCACTCATTGGAGTTTGAAAGAAAAATTTTAATGAGTCTGAGTCTGTCGCTGAATTTTGAAACTTGTCCCCACCAAGCAATTCAGTAGGAAGCTGCCAGGCTCTTTCCCCAGCTCGGGGGCAGAGAGGGTCTAAGTGGTTTTTCAACCCTCTCGAATCTGTACACTCTCCCAAGCCACTGAGATCTTGGAAAAGAAGCCCTAGGGCGCCACCATGACCCTTCCCTCTCGCAGGCAGAGAGCGCAGTTGGGGGCTATTTCACCCTTCCTCCCCTCATCCACAACCTCTTCCAGTCCATCCCGAAAACCAGACTCCCAGCTTTCCAATCTTCTATACACACTCCCCTCCTCCTGCCCCCTTCCCCTACACACACACACACACACACACACACACACACACACACACACACACACACACACACACAGAGGTCTCAGTGTCTAGCACCTTCCCGCGCGTTCCCTGTTTGTTTCGGACAGGCTAGCTACAGGCGGCTAGGGGAATCAGGCTCGCGGTTTCCGCGTCTGAGCGCTTTACATTCAGATCCTCTTGCCTCCCCAGGAGCTCTCCCGCCCTTCTCCCGCCTTCCTTACCCGATTCTGCCGGGGTCTTCCACCCGCCGGCCTCTATGCCCAGCTCCCGCACTCCTCCGCAGCCCCTCCACATAACTCCTCGGTACAGACTTCCGGATGTCTGCTGCCACCGCCCGCTGCTCGCCAGTCCCAGCCTCTCGCCCTGGGACCGGCAGACGGAGCTAGACTCTAGCAGGCTCAGACCACCCTGATAGAAACCCCGGCGTGGGGTCTGCACTCCACGGAGCTATCCTGGAGCCCTGGGGCGGTGGCGAGTGGGGTCCCAGCCTTTGGGGACTGCTGCAGCTTTGCGCTCCCTGGAGCGGAGCGCCGCTGCAGCCGCCGCGAACTTAACTTCCCAAAGCGGGTCTGAACCGCGCCGCTCTCTCTGAGACAGTTCGCCTGCAGCGCCTCTGTGGCGGAGCCGCCCTCAGGTATCCAGGTGTCCAGTTTGGCCGACTGCCCCAGGGCTGCAGGCAAACTCTCTGCTCCTGTGCGGACTCCCTCCGCGTCTGCTCTCCAACCGGACAGGAATCGACAGGCTGCCGCGCACCCTACGAACCTGGGCTTTGCGTTAGGCTGGCCCACGCTTATTTCCTGAGCTTTCCCCAGCACTGTAAAGCTCGAAGTTTAGGGGAACCCGGCAAAACGTCACCACGGCCGACCCCAGGGCTCGGGAGGAATTTGGGAGAGGGGATTGCAAACTTGCTGCTCACTGGATAGGGCAAAGAAAGGTAGCTTACCAGAATTTCGGAGCTTCTTGTTCTTGAACACAGCAAAAATGACCATGGAGTTGCCAATCAGGTCTACAGCAACGGTGATGACCATTGTGCAGAACATGAAGGTGATTAGCGCTGGTGGGTAGTCAGGCTTTGGCAGCTTACAGCCAATGCAGCCAAATGGGGTGGGAATCGCCTTGGTAGGCCCCATGTTGCTCTTGGGGACCGTGGCCATCCCTCCCAGGCAAGCTCAGGATCCTGGGTGAGTCCGTAGAGCAAATACCTGCTCAGTAACCAGTTGCTCCCGGAGCTCCAGGAAAGCGTGGCGCACTCCCTGAGGCTCAGAGAGCAAATGACAGCTCCCCGCCCCTCTTTGGTGAGCTTTTAAAGCCTCGAGGGGTGGCTAGCCACACCCCTAGCCCCTCCCCCTGACCAATCAGAGTCCTTTGACCACCCCCAGCCCCCACCCCCGCCTTAGTCACCACCTTGCTTTGGACGAATCCAAAGCGCATTGACGTCTTGCTTCCGACTACCTTGTTTGTGCATCCCCTGCTCTCCAGCCAGCCCCGCCCTGAGTCCCCTGGTACCTTGCTTCGTGACTAGCTCAGAATCACTAAGCATCAATTTCTAGCAAGCTCTCATTCTTCCTCCAACACAAATACCTGTAAGAGATGTAGCTCGCTGAGTGGGCTCATAAAATGCTTCTTGGGTGTCTAGTGGCCAGCTGGATCAAGTCTGCATCCCCCAGAAGGTGTAGGGGACAACCAGCAACACATTAACCCTCTCCCCACATCCTTGTCCCTACAGACTCCTTTATAGGTTTCCCACTTCCTGCGCTCTCTAGCCTGTCCTTACTTGGTAAGGAAATCAAGACAAGTGCTTGTACAGCAAATTGGGGTCCCTAAACTCTAGGGAATTTATCCCACTGTAGGTTGGGTCCGCTCCCTTACTGCTGCAGCATGTAAGCTACCAGACCTCATAGGATTTGCACTTTCCATGGGGGAAATATCTACTGTGCTTTACTCTAGAAGCTGAGACTATGTCTGCACCCCAGGAACAGGGGAGAGCTGCAGTGGCCATTGGAACCCCCTGGCGTTAGGACAGTCAGGGGCGGGACCTCTTCTCCTTCCAGTTAGGAGATAGGAGTTTAGCAGCGGCTTTGGGTAAATGTAAAAAGGACAAGTAAGCCTATCTCTTAGGCTTCTGCTCTTTGAAGCAAGCCCCAGGGCGAACTGGTCAGGCTTCTCTTCCCTTCCCGGTGCTCTGCACTTCAATCTGGTAGTATCTGGCAGTCCGACAGGCTATGGACCTGCGGCACTGTTAGCTGCAAACCTGTTGCAGGGGAATTCAGCCCAAGGCAAAGAAGCCTCAGCCCCCCCCCCCCCGCAGCCCCTAGCCCAAGGCACAGCGTTTGCTGAACCCAAGCCCCGGCATCTCATTTCAACCCCTCCCTTTTCCGGCTGCACTTTCACACCGCTGGTCTCCCTCCCGGTAGGTTCAGGCACCCACCACGCCTAGAGAGTTCGCTAAGTGCAACCTAAGAGGGCCTGGACGTGGAGACTCAGACACAGGCGCGCATATCGGACACAGGATGGCTTCAAAAACCTAGTCCAGGAAACGGATTTCAGCTGACTACTAAAAGTTGTTGATCTTGTAAGAGAGCCCTGGGGGAGGAAAAAAAAAACACGAAGCAACACCTGGAACTCGGTGTGCAGACCAGCATTCTGACCTCCAGGGAGCTGATGGATGGCACTGGCCAGGAGTGCAGTCATCTGGACTGGACATCGCACCCCCTAACCGGGGGTGGGGGTCGGTCTCAGGGACTGGCCAGGGCAAGTTTCACACTGGACTTCAACATATGTAAAGACATTCAACGGATAAACTAACACTGCTAGTAACTAAAATCTCAGTTTGTCTAGCTCAAATGTGCAAAAAAAAAAAAAAAAAAAATGTATGCATCCTCTATCATCCCCTAGCTATAAGAAAAGTCCCCATCCCCATTCTAGCTCACTGCTGAGAGCCCGGCTCGGCGCGAGTCACCACTAGGAGCTTTTTCACATTTCATTGTCTGCTTCCCCGACTGCAGCACTAGCCAGCCCGCTCTCCTGCCAGACTCAGCTAGGCTTTTCCATAAAGGAACTGCAGCCTGAGAGTCGCTGTACTTGGTGCCCTACTGTGCACCCCAACAAGAGGCTAACAACCCAAAGCCTGTCCACTTCAAAGACTATGTAGGGTCTACGTTAGGCTCAAAATAACATAAGATTCTGCAGGAATTCAGAACCTTTCATTTGCGGGAACAGGAGCGGTTTTGAATTCAATAAACAAAATAGAATGGAAGAAAATGGAAAGCAGCGTTGTAAGGTCTGCAGACACTACTCTCTCCCTTCGTGAAGGTTGCTGCAGGCTATGGGGCAGGTCTACTCCCGTGTGCGGATTCGGGAGCTGAAGGAGCGGGCAGAGTCTCTGGCACTGGGAAGCGGGCTGGAACTTCGGAGGACTGAGGACTGACCAGGACAGTGAGAGGAGGCTCTGCCTCCTGCTCCTTTTGGACACTATTTACCCATGACTTCCTGGGGCTTTGATTTTCAACACCAAAAGACAATTATTTTAATAATCGCTGGAGAAAGAATTCTGTTTCTACTTGAATTAATTGTTATTTTTCTGAACTAGTTTAATACAGATTCAGAACATCACGTCAATACTAAGAAAAATACATGGATATTAAAGCTGTCTTAGGAACATGGGAGGGAGACCACTGGGACCTGTTTGCAGGGGTAAGTAAGATAAATCTCATGTACAATAAATTTGATGGCTTCGGAACATTTAAAATGTGACTACTTTGTGGGTACAGTGCAGAGTGTGTGATTTTAGGGTCTAAGGGCACTTTAAAAAGTCGGTAAAGCCTGCTGAGAAGAAGTCTTTATAACCGGGGCTAGACAGAAACACTTAGACCTGAAAACTATTAACCTAAAGAATCCACAAAGGGAAGACCTGGGCCTTTATCTGGGGAATGTCAGAGTCAATGGGCACTTTCTGTTCAGGAGCTGAGCTGATTATGGTGGAAGCTGGCGTTTCAGCGTACCTCCAGAGTCTGTCTCTGTTCAGTCAAGCACCGCAATAATTCCCTGCCTGCCTGCCAGTGGGGTGGGGGGGTGGGTGAGTTAGCTTGTTTGCTTGTCTTTCTTTCTTTCTTTCTTTCTTTCTTTCTTTCTTTCTTATTTTTCTTTTCTCTCTCTCTCTCTCTCTCTCTCTCTCTCTCTCTCTCTCTCTCTCTCTCTCTCTCTCTCTCTCTCTCTCTCTCTCTTTTCTCTCACCTGTTTTAGTTCTAGTTGAAATTAGAACTTCTACCATGCTGGGCAAGCTTTTGCTACCGAGCTATATTCCCAGCTCATGAATGCAATCTTAAATAAGCATTTTATAATTTTGTAGTGCTCATTGGTGATGTTTTCTCCCAACAACACCATTAAACAATATCCAGAGGGATGAAAGGATTTGCTCTATTCTCATTTTCATTTTTTTTTTTTGCTTTTTATTTGTTTTTACTGAGATAGAATTCACATACCATAATATTCATATTCTCACACACACTTTATTTTTCCTTTTTTGTGGGGAAGGGGAGAAGAGTCTTACTACATAGCCTGGTCTGGCCTCAAACTCACTTTTCCTCCTGCCTGAGACCCTTGAGTGGATTTTCACTTTATCCCTATCTCTCTTTCTCTCACACATATTTTCAAAGTTATATAGGCATCATCACCATCTAATTTCAAGCCTCACCCCCTTCATCTGCTTTTCCACCTCCTAGAAGTCACCAATGTCCCTGCCTTTCTGGATTTGTCCATTCACGCCTTTCACAGACACAGAATCACACAATATTTGTCTTTTCTGTCTTGCTTCTTTCCCCAGTACAATGCTTTGTGGTCCATCAATGGAGGCTTCTCCATTGCATGTATGGACACTTGACTTCTTTGCACTTTCCTAGGAACACTCTGGATTCTCTTTAGTCCAGTGCTTCTCAACCTGTGGTTGTGATCCACATTGGGGAAGGCATATCAGATATCCTGCATTTCGCATATGTGCAAGACTATTAATGACTAGCAAAAATACAGTTATGAAGTAGCAATGAAAATAATTTTAAGGTGGCCACCACAAAACAAGGAACTACAGGTTGCTACAGTGATAGTGACAAAAGCTTCTAATATTTTGTTAACATTGTATTTTATTGCCCTGCCATGGAGGCTAGACTCCCTCGGGGAGATCAGAGACTCTGCGCCTTTGCTGTGGAATTTCAAGCAGGTGTGACCCAGCTCCTGTGAATGTATGAGGTGGACATGGTCTTGCAGAGAGATTTGTGTTCTCATTGTCCTCACCACCTGAGCTTTGCTGCTGTGGTTTCTGTCTTTTCCATACGTTTCTTGTCATCAGTCAGAAAGAGAGCACATAGGGTTACTAGCATACAAACGGTCCACCCATAGACCACAGTTGGCTAAGAAGCCCAGACAGGAGAGGCTGGGATCCCATGGAGCAGGGTGTGCAGCCTGGCCCAACCTAAGGAAGCTCTGTTTCAGAGGCTGAGGCTGCAGCTTCAGAAACTGAGCACTGATTTAGGCAAAAATCGAGTCCAAAGACCTCCAATCCAGCAAGGTCTGGACATTAACCACCTCCAGAGCAGTTTAAGACAGGTGCTGGGTGGGCTATTTTGTAATGGCAAAATTTCTGGTTACATTTACATTCCAAACTTGGAGACAGTACTCACAATCATTAAGTGAACAGAAAGAATGATTGCCCTCTCCGAATCCTCAGGGCTTAATCCATCATGGTTAGAACTACTCTATCTTCTTCCTCTGCCTGAGTCATCCATTTCTTTTAGTACAGTCAGGGACTCAACAAAGTAATTAGCAGCCTGCCTTTCCAGAATCTGAGAGCCTGGTAAAGACTGCAGCTTAGGTGGCTCCAATCAGGGGCTGGCCAGAGAGAGCAGCAGCACATTAATTACTTGTAGTAACACTTGTACTACAATCCGCCCCCCTTACACAATTTACCTGCTAATTAAAGCTTAATGAACAGTATCCATTTTCCTGGTTTCTCATCTGAGCCAAGCATTTAAATACCCTCCTTTTTATTAATCACCCTTACAACCTGAATGCAAAAAGCTGTCTAGTGTTTGCTGGGGCAGGGGGCTCTGTTCACCTCACCTTATTGCAACACACAGGACATGACTAGCCACAAGGACCCACACTAGTCCAGAGCTGCTGTGTGTTAGAGTCACCTGGTGTGCTGAGAGCAATGCTTATTTCCATTTCTTCCTCTAGGGCTTCTGACTCAGTAGGTCAGTCTCCTGTGTGGCCCCAGAGCTTGCATATTTCTCCAAGGGTGAGTCTGTTGCCAGTAACCCAGAAACATATCCTAAAATGGCCCTGTTCTTCTCCTACCTAGACACTGGCCACTTCAAGGGATCCAGGTGAGCCAGTTAGTTCCTCCATTCCCAGTTGCCCAGAGGTTCAGACCTGCTGAGACTTCATACGTGTTTCCCAGTTCATCGTATGTAGATGTGGTCCTCACGCCACACTCCACTCATCTCAGTTGTGGTCATGAAGTCTCAGCACAATACTTGGCAGGGGTACTTGCCCTTCCAGAGCCCAGAGGCTAGAGGCTGGACCAGGGTCACTTAGCTTCTAGAAGGCTCATCCTGATTATTCCTGCTTGATTTGTAAAGATACAATGATGCAGTTGCATCCCGAGACATGTAAGATCTTAACGTAAGCTCATCTCCTACTTTAGACAGAGTTGTCCCAACTCATCTATTTTCTGGAAGTTGAAGTTTAACCTGGCACCTTGTACTTTATCAAGTAACTCTGCAGATGATAGCCACCTACGGCTGGTCTAAATGAGTCACATATGGGAAACGGGCATTGGCTGGTAAAGGGGTTTTCTACAAGAGGCCTTTGTTGTCCTGTCTCTGGGCAATAGTGGTTCAGTATGTTTCTAACTCTTTCACCAGCCCCACTGTGTGCTTGGAGACATTCACGATCTACCCTTAAATACACACCTACCTCCCACTCTTGTCATAGCTGTAGCTCTACAGAGTAGAAATTCGATTGGAAATTGACCCTAGCATCTTGAAGTGTGTCCAGTCCTGTACTTCAGTTTGGGCTCATATTTTAAGATAATGTGTATTTTCTACCTGTGGCATCGGAAAGACCATCTCCAGACCCTCAACACCTCTTTTCCAGAAATTTTAGCTTTTGGGAGTCCTTCCCAGAGCTCTCTCTAATGACTCTGGTGTGTCCTGTGTAACTTGTCTTCCATGTGAGATCATCTCATCCCTCTCCATGTAACAAACACCTCTGTGCCCCTTTGACCTGACTTTATAAGCTAAAAGCAACAGACAGTCTGAAATGTTTTACTTCTACTGATGTAGACACACACTGTAAACAGAGGCTTCAGACCGCCTTCATTATCTCTCCTAGGAGTGGAAGGCGAGACCAATGAGTGTGTCCAGGCGTTTTCTGTAAGAGGCAACAATCATGCAGGAGGAGCCTGACTCCAAAGGTGCCCAGGACTTCCGTGTTCAGAGCTGCTAGCCATCCTTCTGCCTCAGGCCTTAGCTAGAGCAGAGAATGTGCTTTGGAGGTCCGAGGCTCACCCCCAGCTACCATTTGGAGCAGAGTGCAAAGCAAACTTCTGACACTATGCCATGTCCTTACTCTCTGTGTTTTGCAGTCCTGGAGAATTCAGGCACAACCACTGCCACCATGCACGTCATCTCTAACCTGTCCTCTCTTTCAGGGTAGGCCCTGGAGCCAGACTTCTGCACTGAGAAGTGACTGCTCGACTGACTGAAGTCCTTCCTCTGATGAGGGCAGATAAGACTCCAGGACCGGGGCCTCAGTCTGGTCCTGGAAGGCAGTCACAGCCTCATCTGGTTTTCTTTGCTCCAGTGGCCTAGATATTAAGTGCTGATGTCATCCTAACCTTTCTAGGTGCATGTTAACACAGCAAAGACCTTTCTTTACAACAGGGGCGGGAACTTTGTCTACTCAGACTCCACCTTTGCCTTCCCTTTAACTAGGTGTTGATTGAGCTGCATAACAAGGAATATGTTGGAGTGTTTTTCTTGTTGCCAAGGCAAGTCCTCACTTTCCATTCTGGCTGCCAATACTGACTCTTCTTTGGCTGTTTTGGGTAAGGGTTTGTGTGGCTTGTTCTATGGTACTCTCCCCTACCCTAAAGTCATGAATATATTCATCTATCTTACCAAAAGCTTTGTGATTTTTCTTCCCGCCTTAGGTCCTTAGTTTATCAGGGCTTGCTCTTTAAGCCTGTGGGAGTCAGAATCCAGAATTTAGAATCTAATTTCAGAAACGCAAGTCACAGACGCAGTTGTTGAGGAGCTATCCTTGCCCCACTGTCACATATGTGCGGACATGCTCTGGGGCTCTAGCGTGTTTTCTTGTACACAGTCTTCTACCCCAGGCTAGAACTGCACTCTCCTAGTTGCTAGGGCTTCAAATTACCTTGCATCTACACGAAGGCATTTCCCAACACCTTCATCTTCTTCCAAAATACCTGAGGTATGCATCATCCTTTGCGTTTCATATATATTTACAATAATCTTATCAAACTTAAGACAAAATTATATACACACGTCTCTGCAGAGTTTTGTTGGGATGCATTTTTAAAACTACGTTAACTCTAGATGTCAATCAATTTAAAGATATATTTATAATTCTGTGAGTTGCATTTTCTTTAAGCAGACCCAAGATTGCAACAGATGACCATGAACTCTGACACCCCACCCCCACCCCCACCCCCACCACATACACACCCACGCTGAGTGCTAGGGTTGCAGTCAGCCTTACATGGTGCAGGGAACTGAACCTAAAGCCTCACACATATAAATGCACACTCTCCCAGTTAAGCTCCACAGCCCAGGCCAGCACTGTTGATATTAGCGCTGTAACATATCTTTCCATTTATCTTAGTGTTTCCAAAATGAAGCTTTACAGACACATTGGTTTCACTTCAAGGTACTTCAATATTTTGATGCTACTGTAAATCCCAACAAGCTGCCTTACATCAGCCCAAATGCTCACAATTTATGTGTTGGCTCATTAATGTATAAAATCCAACTGGGTTGCATATGTTAATCATGTAACCTGCAACCTTGATGACTTTACGTTCTAACACCTTTATTGGGGGATACTTAAAGGTTTGTTACGCATAGTATTTCCGTGTAAACAGGATTATTTTACTTCTTTCTTTCCAGTTTGCATGTCTCCTACTTCTTTCTTCTAATTGCCCTAGTTGGAATTTCCAGGAGGAATGCTTGTTTGGTTGTTGACCTTAGAAGAAAAACTTACAGACTTTTACAGTTGAATTGGGCTTTATTATGTTACAGTGCCCCCCCTATATTTTTGAGTGTCTTCATCATAGCATGACCTTAAATTTTGTAAAATTACTTTTCACATCAATTGAAATTTGGCATAAAAAATTGGAAAATATTATATATCGAGTTTTGACCTCTTTTTGTACTGTATTTATTAATTGTTTAGACAGGACCTTGTGAAAATCAAGCTGGTCTTGAGCATGATGTGCAGCTAAAAATGACCTTAAACTTCTTCTCTCCCTGTCGCCAGTCCCTGGCATCACAGGCATCACCATCATGCCCAGCTCCTCACTCTGTTACTAGGATGTACTCAGTTGATTTGTTTTCATACATTGACCTGTCTTACATTCTGGAAAGAAACTCTGCTCCATCATGTTGTGCAATCACTTTAATATATTGTTGAATTTGGTTTGATAATCTATATTTTATTTATCATTTCTGCTTCAGTATTTATCAGTACTGGTCTAGAGCTTTCTTGTACTGTCTTTCTCCGATGTAGGTACCAGGAAAGTAATGCTGCATTCACAGGATCAATTTGAGAGTATTCCATTCTCCTCAGTTCTTGGGAAGAGTTTAAGAATTATTGATACAAATTCTTCTTTAGATGCTTGCTACAATTCATCTTTGGAGCCACTTGGGACTGGTTACCATCTTTTAGGTGTCCTATTGACTCTTCACACATACCCATTCTGGTGTGTGATGTATGTCTCCCCTGGCTTGGCTGAATCAGCAAATACCCTGAGAACAAAAAATGCATTCAATTAATAGGGGTTTTATTTTCTTTTAATTTTTAATTTTTTATGTTCACAAGTGTTTTTTTCTGTGTCTATTTGTCTGTGTCTATGTCTGAGCACCACATGCTTACAATCCTCAGAGGCCAGAAGGGGGCACCAGAGCTCCTGGAATTAGAATTCTGAATGTTGTGCTGGAAATTGAACCCAGGTCCTCTTAACTGCTGAAGCATCTCCATCCAGCCCCTCAATTAATAGTTTGAAATTATTATGTTTCCATAGATTTCAATCTTCTCATTTCTTCCTCTGATGTCAAAAGTTCATGCTTTCAAGACATTTAAGAACGTATCTTCTCTGGTTGTTTTCATTTTCTTCAAGAATGCCTCCATCCTGAGATGGGTGCCTGATTTTAACATCCTCCTCCTCCCATTGACAGTCTCTCATCCCTTCCATCCTCTGGACCCTATCTCAAAAACTGTCATTGACATCCCTCTCCCGTGTTTCATGTGCTCTTTCTTAGTGTTCATTTTTATACTTACTTTTCTCTTTTTTTATTTTTCTTGTCATCTCAGTGAGAGTTGATGATAAACAAGAGTTCTCAACTCACCATCTTTAGTTCGTAGTCTTCTTCACTCTTCAACCCACCATAACCCATATTTTGCCTTCACTACACTCCTGAAACTGCATCTGTCAATCACTCAAGCGTGCTCAGTAGCTGAATTTAGTGGCTCGTTTCCATTTCTCACCTCCACTGTACTTCATACACTCTTCTCAATGCTCGCATGACTACCACCGTCTGACCATTTCTTTGCCAGCATTTTCTCCTCTTGCCAATATGGATGCAAATGGACACTAAATCCAGGCTCCTAGGGTCTGATTCTCATTTCTGGTTCCATTCAGTTTGAGCTTCGGTTTATGATTTCAAAAATCATTTTCAGCACTGAGTTTTCATCCTTCCAATAATGCTTTTTTATTAACATTTTCTTAATATCCTAAAAACCAATTATATCTCTTCTGATTTTTAAAAAACGCTGTATTTTTTTCTCTGTTTTAGTCCTTTAATTGCAAATGGATTTTTTCTCATATAATATATCTGGATTACAATTTCCCCTCCCTCTATTCCTCCTAGTTTCTCCCCAGCTCACATTCCATCTGGATCCACTCCTTTTCTGTCTCTTATTAGAGAACTAACAGGCTTCTAAGGGAAAATAATAAAATTAAATAGGCACAACAAACACATCATAGTAGACAAGACAAACCAATGGAAAGAGAAGAGCCCAAGACCCCAAGACAAACACAAAAATCAGAGACTCACTTGTTCACACACTCAAGGAGTCCCATAAAACACTAGACTAGATAGATAGATAGATAGATAGATAGATAGATAGATAGACAGACAGACAGACAGACAGACAGACAGATATGACCTAGTGCAGACTTCTGCTGGCCATGTGCTAGCTGCCCCAGTCTCTGTGAGTTCATATGAGCTTTGATCATGTTGACTTAGCAGCTCTTGTTTCTTTGGTGTCTCACTCTGACTCCTACAGTCTTTCTGCCTCCTCTTCCACAAGATTCCCTGAGCCCTGAGGGGAAGGATTTACTCGAGACAACCCATTTAGGGATGAGTCCAATGTCTCTCACTCTCTACATAATGTCTGGCTGTAGATCTCTGTGTTCTTATCTGCTGCAAGAGAAATCTTCTCTGATAATGGCCGAACAAGGCACTGATCTATTAATATAGTGGAATGTCATTAAAAGTCATTTTATTGTTATGTTCTTCTAATAGACCAGTAATATTTTGTTTTACCTCAGGTCCCTGGCCTAGTTTCTGGTTCTTGGTCACCCAAACAGTGTCTGGTATGGGTTCCATCTTGTGGAGTGGGCTTTAAGTCAAATCTGCTATTGGTTGGTTACTCCCACATACTCTGTGCCACTATTGCCTTAGGATATCTTGTATACAGGACACCATTGTAGATGGGAGGGTTGGTGCTTGAGTTGGTGCTTATCTTTCTCCTTTGGAAGTACAGTACTAGGATTCATTAATTCCATATTTGAAGGAATAGAAATGATAGAAATAGCTTCCACGAGGAGGACCACAGTAGTTTCAGCTAACACCACGCAATGCTTCATTTAGTTGGGCATGATGTGTGATCAAAAGTCTTTTCCCAGAGCTCCATCCTGTGCAGAACTGAGGTTTAAGGTGAAGCATTTCCATACCCTACTGAGGCTGTGTTGGAAAGAGGCAAAGGCTGAAGAGATGGCTCAATGGTAAAGAACACTTCTGCACAAGCATGAAGCCTTGAGTTCAGATCCCTAGAGCCCACAAAAAGCCAGTGCCTGTGACTCCCATGCTGTGAGAGGCAGAAACAGGAGGATCATTCTGGGTGCTTGCTGCCTACCAGCCTAGTTAATACGGCAAATTCCAAGTTGAGCAAAAGACCCTGTCTCAAAGTGAGAATGCGGTAGCCTAAAAAAAAAAAAAAAAAAGCCAGAAGCTTCTAGAAGCTAGAATATCCCCATCTTAATGTTGCAAACTGCAAAATACAATCATATGCTGAAAGTCTAGTAGCTTAGCTCCCTGCCTGAGTCACTGTGGGATTTGGAAAGCCATGAAGACACTGCATGCATATCTTACCTCTTAAGGCACCAAAAGGCTCAAAAAGCCAAATAATTGGGTCATGTCTAATTGACAGAACTGTACCAAAGGCATGGCCACTCCAACTTCCAAGTCTATAAGATTTATATACAACGTGACCTGGGGATGACGGGGGAATGACAGGGTTTTGTTTAATTTTGTCTGCATGCAAAGAGATGAAAGTGTTAAAGAAGCAAGTAGGTGAGTTTTGTTATTTACATAAGAATCATGTGAAGCCTTACAGCAAAATTGCACTGATGAAAAGAATATTCTTTCATTTACTGAGAGGATATTACAACGAGGTCCCCCAGGGCTGCATGAGTGACAGGTACTCACTGAGTAAGAAACACTGAGCCCTCTCCCCACAGCAGGCTCTCGTCTCTGCAAAAGCCCTGACAATCTGCCAGGTAGTCTGAACAGACGACACTCAGACAGACGGGTTGCCATCCTGCCATCCTGCAGTAGCTGGGACCAAACTCTCTGGCTTAGAAATGAAGTTATTTGCAAGTCTCATGGAAGATAGTTGAGCTTGCTTAGGCAGTTACCAAATCACCTATACATGGGCAGCAAGACAATGACAGTCAGGATGTGTGCCACAGCTGCGGACTGACAAAAGAGAGGAAAGGGAAAAAGACCTCCTGCAGGGAATCCAAAATCCCACACAGTTCCCCAGGTGAAACATTGTCTGTCCCACCACCAGGTACACCGTGTCCTGTCTGATGATGCTAATGTTTTACATCTTCACCTTTCTGGGGGGAGGGTGGGCAGACATCCAAGTAAAGCAGAGGGTTTTTTTTTTCTTTCTAGTTTTCCAATTTTTTATATCTTAAATTATGTAAATATTTTTCAATTAGTTTTATTATTTTCTTTCCCTCTCCCGAGTCCTCCCAGATCCTACGCACCTACCCCAATTTTCTTTCTATTAAAAAAAGAAACAAGAAAATAAAACAAAAACAAAAGAAAATGGCCAGAAGATCAACAGAAGCACACACAAAAGCCATGGAATCTGTTTTGTGTTAGTAACCCCTCCTGAGAATGAGGCCAGAGCACAGGATCCTCATCCACCTCCAAGGGGCTCTCCGGCCTCAGTGTGGCCTGGCCCCCACCCCGCGAACAGCACAGAGTATTTTCTGTGCACGTGCACGTTTCTGATCCTGTACTGACTCCAAGGCTTACACATTCTGCGAAGGCTCCTGAAGGATGGGAGGCCTGTTGTGGCAGAAGCCAGTAGGGGTTAGCAGCCAAGCTTAGCCTGACATAAAAATGTTTGAACAGCTCCAGTCTGAGCAAACAAGGTGACTGGTTAAACAACAGCACCCCTAGTGTGCAGAATGGCAGCGGGCTTGGCAAAGAGTAAGCAATTAGGATAGCCGGCTACAGATGATGGCATTCTAGAAAAGTACAAATTTCCAGCCTACACAGACAGCAGCTGTTCATTACAAAGAAAGCAATTACTCATGCCTCCTGCTGACCTCCCAAGGATGCCAATATCCAAGGGCTCTGTGCTGCTATTGGAGTTTAGACTAGAAATCAAGGCTTTGGAATTCAAGATCTGCTCTGCCACAAACTCACTTTGTAATTCTGAGAAGTCACTTCACACTTGTCACTGTAATTTGCTCTAATCTCCCCTATTGCTTTGGAGGCACTAATGGAGGCCCCTTAAGCCCAATTAGGGCTGATTCCATGCTTAGAAAAAAAAGGCAGCCTCCCTAAATGTACCTGCTCTCTCCTCCCACCTGCTGAGAATGTGGACATCCCTGTAGCTACTTGCCTCCATGTACAAATGACGAGGCTGCGTCCAGATGGGGTAGGTAGGGCCTCAGGCCACAGTGAACTGCCACTTCCCACGGCTTCTCTACAGAGAAGCTTTGATTTGGAGCAGTGGGATTGATGGGGAATCCATTTCTCTGCTCTAAAGGTGAATTAAGGGCCTTGGAGTTTCAAGGAATATTCAGCAAGCCAGGAGTCCTCCGCACTTAGCTAAGAGAAAAACAGGCTAGTTCTGGTATGAAAAGGGCTCCTAGGAGACTAGGCTGAGCCATCCTGAGAGGAGGAACGGGAGACTTGATCTTGCCAGTGATACCTCTGCCACGGATGAGATGGGTGATTAGCCATCTGGGCCTGGGAACTCAAGGCTAGCTGCCTAATAAAGAGATCTTTCAATCTCAGCAAGGCTGAGCGCTTTAAAGCCACAGGCAAGGAAGCATGTCATTCTCTGTGCTGGCGCGCCCTCTGGTGGTCAAAGAGATCATGGCTCCATTAAAGAATTTGGAGAGAGGTGAGGCCTGCTGGCACTCAGAGAAAGGATAAGCAGGCTACCAAGATGAAACTTGATAGCCTATGACCATATAGTGGGGGAGGTGGTCCCGTTCTGTCACAGACCTAGGGGAGGGGAATAGGGTGAAAGAGGGAGGGAGGGAGGAACGAGAGGATACAAGGGATGAGATAACAATTGAGATGTAATCTGAATAAATTAATTAATAAAAAAAGAATTTGGAGAGCATAGGAGCACTCAATTTATGTTTCCTGGATTCTACTCAAACTTCCCCTCATAAGTATAAATGCCAGTACTACAATAAAGCTGATAACTATGCAACTTTTTCTTGATGGTAGTCTCTATCTGAATCCAGAGTAAGTGGAGAGCAAGTGGAACACTGAGATACTTTGTGGAGAGAGAGAGAGAGAGAGAGAGAGAGAGAGAGAGAGAGAGAGAGAGAGAGAGGGAGGGAGGGAGAAAGGGAGGGAGGGATGGAGAGAGAGAGAGAGGCAGACAGACAAACAGACAGAGACAGAGAGACAGACAGACAGAGACAGAGAGACAGACAGAGACAGAGAGATAGACAGAGACACACACAGAGAGAGACAGACAGACAGACAGACAGCAAAAGCAAGTTTGCATCTGCAAATCATTTTTATTCACAACCTAATATTTTATTTTATGCTATCTGTAAGTTCCATATTCAGATATTCAAACAACCGCATATCGAAAAAGTGGAGAAACAATTTGCACTCACATTTTTCTTGTTTCTATGTTAATAAATACAATGTATCGACTATTTGCATAGTATTTACATATTATTAGAAATCCTCAGCAATGTAGAGATGACTTAAAACAGATTAAAGACTACTGAGTTAATCTCCTGGCGCTGAAGTGGGAGGGATGGAGTGGGTGTTGTGAGTGTGTCTGCATGAAGGTGTGTGGACAATGACGGGAGATGGATGAGTTAAGAGGCCCGGATCTTTGAACTCCAATTTCTATTCTCCTCTTTCTGTTTGATGATAGTCAACATATATATCTAATTTTTTGTGATTAGTTTCCAAATACTGGTATTTTTTTAAGTTGAGAGTGGAAGGAAAAGCAGGAAGCAAAAGGAGAAGTGAAATCACTGCCTGAAGCTAAGAGGAAGTGCTTAAACTGCTCCAGTGAGGTGCATAGGTTGGTGGATTTCATCAGGATGGTATTTGAAGCACCCAGCTTTGAAGAGGAGGAGGAGGAGAAGGGAGGAGGGGGAGGAGAAGCAGGAAACACAGCAGGAGGACCATAAGGAGGAGGGAGAGAAGGAGCAGGAGGAACAGGAGGATCCTTAAGAGGAGTTCAGATCTGGAAGAGAGAGGGGAGAAAGTAGACCTCTCAAGCTGCATGAAAGGAAGATAAAGCTAACAATGATAACTATGTTGACGATGAGGAAGAGCAGGGGAAGGTCTTTGGAGGGAGAAAGGCACTGACTGAGCAGGAGATCATGTGCTCTGCTTTGTAAGAGCACAGTAACACCTTTGTTTCTTCATGAGTGGTAGCTCTCTCTATAGAGCAGAGCATGGAACTTTTATGGCAAATGCTATATTTTTGTTACTTTCCTTTATCATTCCAAGTATGGTCATGATGTATGTACAATTTTTTTTCATAATTTTGAAAGAGAAGTTGTTTACACTAAGTCCAGAGATATGCAGAAGAAAACATGGTTATTTTCTTCTTCTTTTTTTTTTTCTTTCTTAGCAATTTTTTTAAACCAGGGTTTCTCTGTGTAGCCCTGGCTATCCTGAACTCACTTTGTAGACCAGGTTGGCCTTGAACTCAGAGATCTACCTGCCTCTGCCTTCCTGAGTGTTGGGATTAAAGGCGTGTGCTATAATGCCTAGCTTTGGTTCCAGCAATTTCTTTATGACTGCCTTCCCTTCTTTCTTCATTCCTCTCTCTCCATCACAAAAAGAAAGTAGGCAAACCCGTGGGTCCCAGAATGCCTTGAGCCATTTGCCCCTGACACCTTTCAGGATGGTCTGGGCTTTCAGAGACAGCATGGAGGGCTTTCTGCAGCACTGCTGTGCTTAGTGGAGCTCTTCCCTGGCAGCACAAGCCACATGGAGAAGCAGCATTTGAAAGCACCTTTTGTGTCTCTCATTAGTACCTTGGGTTTTGTTTTCTTTAATTTGGAACAAGGTTCTACTCTCTAGCCCTGGCTTGCCTGAATACTCACTATAACCCAGACTGCCATGAACCCACTAGCCTTCTGTCTCAGCCTTCCAAGTGATGGGATTTCCAGTATGTGTCACCACATCTAACTATAAGCTAACATTTTCAATTAGGCTTCCAAATAACTTGTATATTAGGAAACAGGTGAAAAACTTTACAGTAAATCAATATTGCAATTATGGTTTATTTTAAAGGACATAGCTGCAAACACTAGAAAAAGACTTGGGTCATATTGTGGCTTTATTTGTTAGAGTTTTGAAAAATCTCCAGGTTGGATTACATAATAGCTGTCATAGTTTCCTCCCTCGCCCCGTTGCCAACATTTGATGGTATCTGTCTTCTTGATGATAAACGTTGTGACTGGAGTGAATTTCCGTGTAGTTTAAATGTGTGCTGTTGAAGGTTTTCTATTTGCATATGGTTATTGATCACTTGTATTTCTTCTTGTGAGAACTGTCAGTTCAATGCATTTCTCTAATTATTGACTAGATGGTGGTTTTGATATCACTTATTTCATGGGCACACATAAATTCCTGGTATATAAGAGAACTCTGCCATTCATATGTATGCTGCACAGTTCACAGTCTCGGATATGACCTGTCAACAGATGATGCCATAATGCACTCATATCCACTGCTGAAGAACAAAGTGATGCACTTTGCATGAAGCTAGTGGGACTGAGCATCTATAGAATCTAGGTTTCCATGACACAGGAGTGGGAAGGGAACAAGAAAAGGAAATGGAGGGGAAGGAAAACTAATAGTGCATTTTCTCCTATATGAGGAATATCAATTTAACAATCTACATATACTTACAAAATACTAAATTAGAACAGAAACTTTGGGGGCTGGAGAGATGCCTCGGTGGTTAACAGCACTGTCCTGCTCTTCCAAAGGACTGACATTCAATTCCCAGCACCCACATGGCAGCTTACAACTGTCCGTAATTCCAGTTGCAAGGGATCTGACACCTTTATTCCAATGCACATTTTTTAAAAGTGTGTGCCACCATTGCCTGGCTATTTAAAGGGGGGTGAGGAAGGGAGGGTAGGACTTGGAGGAGATGAGGGAGGAGGCTACAATCGGCATGTAAAGTAAACAAATTGAAATTTTTTTTAAACTTTAAAAAAAGAATTTAAAAAAAGAAAAGAAGGGAAACCTTGGGAGAAAAAAAAATGGAGCTTATGAGGCAGTGAATATGGATGACCATAAAATGATTCATATGTATGAAAGTATCACAAGTCAACCATTTTTGTATCCTAATGAAAAGTTAAATAAAAATAAAATAGAAATTCATCTGGGATGCCTGTGAGCATCTACTTACCTATATGGCTACTAAATACGGTAAAATGAGCAGACAAGGAGATCCCCTTTTATGCGAGGAGCTCCAGATTCAATGCACTGACTTTTTTTTTTCCAATCTAGGTCATCTAGAATGCAGCAAATTAATGAAGCTGTATGTCTGTGCTGCAACCCATTTTATTGACTGAGTATAGTACTGCTGTTGCATATCTGTAGTTTAAAATGTATGACTTGGCACCTTAAAATAAATATTATAAAATTATTTACAGAGAAACTATAAAAATTGTCCAACCTACCAAAATAAAACAACTAGGGTAAATTTAGTGGGTGGTTTGGAATCACCAAAAGAGTCACATTTTCTCCTAATTTTAATAACTGCTTAAGTCCTTAGTAATCCTCATTGCAGACTCTGCCAGACTGTAAGATGCTTACTTTACAATGAAATCTATTGGCTTTCTTAACAGTCATCTTATTGTTCAATCAAAATTATACTCATTGAATTGAAAATAACACAGATTTCGTGTTGATTTTAGGACATATATAGCATGATGCAAATAGGTACAGGTGACCTTTTTATTTTGTAGATATTTTCATGTTCAAATGTATAATCTCAGGACTCAGGAAACTAAGGACAAATAGCCATAAAATGAAAGCTACCAATAGATTCAGGGAGGGGGGAGTCATTGCCTTGCCAGCAGGTCCCAGTGGATAGTCCCAATCCAAATGTCACACATGATTTACCTGAATGAATCACAAAGCAAAAGCAAAGGTCATGGATGTGGGGAAAGGAAGGTAAGGAAGATCAGGGATTGAGGAGAAGAGAGGGAGATATCAGAAGGTAAGAAGAGAGAGCAGCTAGAATGCATTGTATATATGTAAGACTTTCCCAAAGAGCTAACTTAATTTTAAAAGGCTTCTGGCCATGAAGAAGTAACATAAGGGTCCATAAACAACCACAAACTGGACAGAATATGTGAAACAACTCATTTTAGGCACTGGGCAAGAGTCAGCACACAAACATTGTATCTAGAAAATGAAAAGGAATGAGGTGAGCCCAAAGTGGAGCAGGGAAGAATGGCACAGACAGAACAGAGTGCTCTTGACTTGAAGACTGGCCGATCAGAGTTCAGACTGGTTGAACATCTGAGAGGTGTACAGAAAAGCCCTATATGTGAGGTACCCGTCAGGTAAACCCCGGTAATCTGAGAGGCTCTCCTGGAGGTTTTATGGAGAACTAGACAGAAAGTCTGGTACATTTTAACTAGAATTATTCTCAGAGCTCTTACCTCAATGAGAATAAGAGAGAGTTTATTCAACACTGGAGGAAAAAGTGAGGAACACACCAGAAGAAATGTAGACCACTCATGCACATGAGTTAGTAAGA
Organism: Acomys russatus; assembly: GCF_903995435.1. Classification (NCBI taxonomy): domain Eukaryota; kingdom Metazoa; phylum Chordata; class Mammalia; order Rodentia; family Muridae; genus Acomys; species Acomys russatus. The sequence goes on along the minus strand of NC_067169.1, from coordinate 121,193,157 downwards.
TTAATACTATGAAAATGGCCATCCAATCAAAAACAATCTACAGATTTGATGCAGTCCCCATAAAAATCCCAGTGCAATTCTTCACAGAAATTTTCTTTTAATCTTAAAGTTCATATGGCAACACAAAAGACTCTGGATAGCCAAAACAGTTCTGAACGAAAACAACTGCAGGAGGTATCACCATTCCACCCGTATAAAACAGATAGACTGATTTTATAGATAGATTATATAAAATAAGTAAAGTCTTCAAAAAAAAAAAAAAAACCTCTGAAACCTGCAGAATATGGCATTTAAAGGTGTTTTTATTATTTTAAGGAATCTTTGGCAACAAGACAGGTCAACTCCTGGAATCACTCAGCCTACCTCAGAGAAGATGATGAGCATCGAAGAACCTCCTTATGGAGATGGCTTCAAATGTGACAAAACCACTGGGCAAAGAAAATGTCTTCATTTCTATGACAGACAGAATTCTGCCTAAAAATGGGCAAGCTTGGATGCAGGTAGAGTTGACAGCCAAACTCTGCCAAGGCAGGATAAGCAAGTTCTCAATAGTTCCTGCCTCACAAATATGTCTGTCAGACATACTGGGCCAGAAGGTTGAAGATGATATTCCAACATTATAGAGCTTTGGGGTGGCTGTCCAGGCAGCAAACTGTCTCTGTCATCCTTTCATTTTGGCAGCTGCTAACCTGTACTTCCTGTTTGCCTGGGTAATTAATTTTATTCCTTCTCAAGTCTCTGATGGGGTTGAAAATTAGAGTATGATAGTTTTACAACTAAGCCTAATTTTTTAGGAATTTTAAAAGATGTTTTAAGTCTAGATAGATGTTTTAGGTCAGTAGGCTGATAGAAAATAATTTAGGAACAAAAATTTAAACTTTCATAAGTGGGATAGATAATATTTTCTCCTAAGTTGCCAAATACATATGGACTGGACATTGAAAATATAAATCTTAACTAATATTTTCATAAATGTTCCATAATTATTATTGTATATTAGTTTATTATTCAAAGAAACGGATCTTTTTATTGTGCTTAATGAGGGAAATGTTGACATAATGTTCTTGTTTTACTGTGTACAGTTTACCCTTATTCATTCAAATGCTAATTTCTCTACCTCACTATCTGGTTTCAATATAGACATTGCATTGTGGTGTTTATTCTAAATATCTCCTATCTCAAGTTTGTGTAAACATGTCACCATTTGTTCTCTGTATTGCCAATAAAAGCCAACTAGCCAATGCTGAGCAATATAGAGAATAGGATGGGACATCCTGTTCCAGTGAAAGGAAGAGAAAGAGCAGGAAGGACAGGATGGAGACACATGAAGGGTACTGGAAGAACCAGGAGGAATAAGATGTGGGAAATCTGAGTGGAAGGAAATTACACTAACTTGGAGGTTTAAGATGGAGTAATTGTTGTGCAGCATTGTGCTATGAGCTAATTAAATAGATCCTAGTCTCTCCATGTGATTATTTTGGTATTAAGCTGGTTAAGGAGTAACTGCTGATTTATTAAAAAAAATAAGTCAATATTGAATATTAATAATCACTCAACATTATGTGATACCATGTAAAAGCTGTGTGGTGCTGGCAGTAAAACAGACAGATCAATCAATGTAACTAAAACAGATGGATTGATCATTGTAATACTCTTAGGACATAGGTACAAGCCTATACTGCTACAGCCAAATGAGTGTGTGTGTGTGTGTGTGTGTGTGTGTGTGTGTGTGCCAATAACACACATTGTATAAAAGAGCATCTTCAACAAATCAAGCTAGGTAATTACATGTACAAGAATGAAACTTGATCATTATCTCTGCACAAAAATCAGTTCCAAGTAGATTGATTAAAACTGCCCTGTGGTGAAGAATAGATAAAGAAACTGTGGTACATTTACACTATGGAATACTGCTCAGCTATTAAAAACAAGGAAATTCTGAAATTTGTGGAAAAATGGATGCAACTAGGAATGATCATACTGAGTGAGTTAACCCAGAAGCAGAAAGACTCACATGGTATATACTCACTTATAATTGGACACTAGCCCAAAAGGCATGTCCCATGAAAGTCTTCACTCTCCAGGAGATTGGGATAGATGTGAGGACATCCTACTGGGACTCTAGGTAAGAGAAATATTGGAGATGGGGAGATAGAAGGACCCAGAGGGTCCTAGAAACCTATGAGAACATCGTGATGGGTGAATCAGGGCCCAGGGGTGTCTGCTCAAACTATGGCACTAACCAAGGACAATACAAGTAATAAACATCGAACCCCTACTCTGATCTACCCAATGGACAGGACATTCTCCACAGTTATGTGGAAAGCGGGGACTGACTCTGACATGAACTCTGGTGCCCCATATTTGACCACTTCCCCTTGGTGGGGAGGCCTGGTGGCACTCAAAGAAAGAATAAACAGGCTACCAAGATGAGACTTGATAGCCTATGACCATATAGTGGGGGAGGAGGTCCCCTCTGCCAAAGTCATAGGGGAGGGGAGTAAGGGGAAAATGGGAGGGAGGGAAAATGGGAGGATACAAGGGATGGGATAACTATTGAGATGTAATATAAATAAATTAATAAAATTAAAATTAAAAATGAAAGAACTGGGCTTTGGAACTGAACAGAGAGTTTTCAAAAAGATACACAGTTGGCTACGAAAGGACTTTTAATGTGTTCAACACACGAAAATTAAAACTACTTTGCAACTTCACCTTCTCACAGAGAAAGGAAAACAAGTGTTAGTGAGGATGGGAGAACAGGAGAACAATGTTTCACTGTGATGGGAGTGCAAACTGCTGCAGCCACTGTAGAAATCAGTTCCTCAAAAGTTAAAAGGAGATCTACCAAGGCTGGAGAGAAAGCTCAGGAGTTAACTGTAGCTCTTGAGAGAGCCTGGGTTCTGTTCCTAGCACTCACATGGTGCCTTATAATTACCTACAACTCCAGTTTTAGGGGATCTGACACCTCCTTCTAACCTGTACAAGTACAAGACATACACATGGCGCACAGACATACCTGCCACCAAAACACTTAAACACATAAAATAAATTGAATTTTAAAAAAAGAAAAACAATAGATCTATAATATGACCCAGGAATTCCATTCCTGAGCACACATCCAAAAACCTCAAAATCCTACTACAGAGATGTTTGCTCATCCACGTTCAGCTGCTCTATTTACAATAGCAGGAAGTAGAAACAGCCTAGATAGCCTACAACCGATGAGTGGATAATAAAAATGTGCTACATTTACCCAATAGAATATTATTCAGCTATTAAGAAAAATGAAATTATGAAATTTGCAGACAAATGGAAGGAACCAGAAAATATCTTTTGAACAAGGTAAAGTAGAGCTGGAATGACAGGCACCACATGTTCTCTTCCGTAAGTGGATCCTACCATCCAAGTTTTAGACGTGTGTTTAAACAGAAATACTTGTAGAAGCCAGGAAACTACTACTACTATTCTAACTCTAACGATGCTTGAAAAAAGGATGGAAAACTAATGTTTTATCTATGTGGATATATATATGTCATTTATCTGTATTTTATATTAAATATACATGAAAAAATATTTTTGAGACAGGCTGTCTCTGTGTAGCCTTAGCTGTCCTGGACTCACTTTGTAGACCAAGCTGGCCTTGAACTCACAGTGATCCACCTGTCTCTGCCTCCCCAAGTGCTGGGATTACAGGCATGTGCTACCAGGTCAGGCACAAAATATTAATTGGAGTCACCATACTGAGGGGACAATGGTCCTTCAAGAATTCATAGGTCACCAAATAAAAAGCCCAGTACCAGGTGTGGGATACCTCCTCTTGTGTTGTTAGCCAAGGATGAGGAAATTTTTATGTAATTTGATGTAAGTATATAGGGTTATACACGTGTAAAAAACTTCAAAAACAGAAACGTGCACTCAAATGAGATTGTTTTGCATAAGTTATACCTCAAATGTGATTTTCACTTTCTTTTCACTAGTGAGCTTTTTTCCTGGGAGATAAAGGCCTGCATGGGAGAAGCAGATGAAGAAATGATGGAGAGCGCCTTCAGGATCTTCCAACAGCACAGCACTGGAGCTAACAAGGCGCACAGCTGCAGGCATTGAAGAAGAGAGTGATAGCCTAAGTGGGGTTTGAAAAAAACACAAACTATGTGCCAGGGATATAAATACTTAGAGTGTATATGACATGAAAACTTTTGGTGTCCAGAATGCAATAAATTATGTACAATTGTGCAGAAAAGACAAATTCTCGGTGGAAAAAGGAGCACTGGCTCTGACAACAAAGTTCACACACACACACACACACACAGAACCAACCTACTTCATTATCGATATGGGGGAGTCAACCTCACTAGTAGACAGAGAAACATGAATTAAAGCTCTAAAATATCGGAAACCCATGAGGCTGATCAAAAGTATCTCTAGCCTGGCATCAGTGTCGTGATGGAAGCAGCAGCTGGGGGTGATGTAAACAGTGGAGATGAAAATTTTCAACACACAGTGAGTAACAAAGGCTCTTTTATTTATCACTATTGTTGTGCATGTGTGATGTAGAGGGGCAGCCAGGTCACAGTGCATACATGGAGTCCTTTCTCTCTTTCGGCAGTGAGATTTGGGATCAAACTTAGGCTGCCACAGCGGCATAGCAAGAAGTCTTATTCACTGAGCCATTGCATTGGCCTCAATAAGATTGCTGAAAAGATAAAAATGAATGGCCTGTTATTGTAATACATCGCAGAGATGGTCACATTATAAGAAGAAATGGATGCTGGCCTTGTCACTTTAGTGAGTTCCATCATGATGTATTGGCTCCATCGCTGTTGGCCTGTGAGCAGCACATCAGGGCAGAAGGAAAGGAAGGCAAAGAGAGAGGGGAAGAGAATGACTTCCCATAACCTCTTCTGATGGCACTGGAAGACACCCCTAGACTCCACCTCCCAAGGACTCTATTACCAGGGCCAACGAGATGGCTCAGTGGATAAAGACACTTGTTACCAAGTGTGACAACCATGTTTTATCCCAGAACCTATATGGTAGGAGAACTGACTTCCATAAATTGCCCTCTCACCTACATGTTTTGGCATGTGCTCATGCAAGCACACGCGCATGTGCACACACACAAATTAAATAAATGTTAAAACGTGTTTTTAAAATGAAAACCCAGGTCAGTGGTTAAGAGCTCTTGTTCTTGCAGATGACCTGGGTTTAGTTGCCAGTACCCACATAGTGGCTAATAACCACTCCTGACCCCAGTTCCAGAAGTATGTCCACACTTGTAGACAAAGCAGTTATCCAACTAAAATAAATGACTCTTTTTTAAACCTAAGGGGCTGGAGAGACGGCTCAGCATTAAAAGAATATACTGTTACTGTAGAAGACCCATGTTCAATTCCCAGAAGCCACACTGTGGAGCCCCACTGCTGCCTGTAACCCCAGGTCTAGGGAGATTGGATGTTTCTCATCTCCTCAGGCACCACCTGCACTCATGGACACAGACCACGCCCTTCTCTCTCTCTCTCTCTCTCTCTCTCTCTCTCTCTCTCTCTCTCTCTCTCTCCTCTCTCTCTCTCTCTCTCTCCCTCCTCCGCTCTCTCCTCTCTCTCTCTCTCTCTCTCTCTCTCTCTCTCTCTCTCTCTCTCTCTCTCTCTCTCTCTCTCTCTCCTGTGTCTCTCTCTCTCTCCCTCCTTCCCTCCCTTCCTCCCTCTTCTTCCCTTCCTCCCTCCCTCTCTTCCCTCTCTTCCCTCTCTCTCCCTTCTCACACATGGATGCACAATTAAAAACTAATAAGCAAATCTTTAAAAATATATCTAAACCATACTCAGTAGTTGCAAAAAACAAAGCCAAGCAAATAGCAACAAACACATAAGAGGAAAGATTAAGAGCAGTCCAAACTTAGGGGTTCTTGTAAGTTTGATGGGAGAAGTTCTCATCTGAAGATCTCGATTGCACAGGGTCAGATGGAGTTGAAGGACTGACAGGCAGGTGACACTGTCCAAGGGAAGGTAGAGCTGAGACAAGTACTGTTATAGTCAGGTCAAGCCAAACCCCACTTTAGGTGCTGATAGGTGACTGTGAATTTTAGTTCTCCCAATGTTTTTAGAGCTCTTGTTTGTCAGGTAAATAAAATATAACCATTGGGGGGAACTGACTGGGGGTATGGATCTTCTCTGTATTAATAATTTTTTTTCTTAGAGAAAAGGTCTCCCCCAGGTAACTCAAGTTGTTCTAGAAACCACTCTGAATTCTAGGCTGCTCTTGAATTTGCAGTCCTATCTCAGTCTTCCAAGTGGTGGAATTATAAGCTTGTGCTGCCAAGGCCAACATAGTGTGAATTTACAAGTATCTTACAATAAACAAGGTTTTTTTTTTTTAATCACGGAAGAGATCATGATCTGTGATAAGGTGCATATGAGTTTTAAATTGTCACAACTGTCCTTTAAATTTGAAATAATTTCAAACTTGTAAATGCTAATGAAAAGGCTACTAATGTTCCATGGCGCAGGGGCATTTGGTTCATTTATTCAAAGCCAGAGCTCTGTATAACGTATGACTGAGTAGTTTGGCTTCTACATGCCTGAAAAAAACAAAAATGGATCCACCTAGGAACAAAGTGTTCAGTAAAGGACTCTAAAAACTATGCTGGTCGAATCTTTTTAATATAAACTTTCAAAGGCAGCAAAGCAAAGTTAGAGTATTAGAAGTCTGGATGGTAAAGAAGGAAAGATGCTATTTCGCATGTAACCCCAGCTTCTTCAAGTGAGGGCCATAACCTCATGAGAGGTTTGTCTTAGTTTGCTTTCTCTTGCTGAGATAAACTACATTGTAGTACACAACTCTTTTTAAACTGTGTTTTCTGGTCACTGTCCCACGCCTATTCTCCCAGACTCTGAGGAGCACTGTGCCACTGTCAACTGTTGTGAAGTCCATCGACAGTTGTAGCTTCCGGCATGTGGTTTGCATTGACAGGCAACAGCAAAGTGTGCACGGTTAGCGCATAACAGGAGTCATCTGCTCTGCTTGCTTCCTGTCAATTGTGTGAGCTAGAAAGTGCTGCCTGACTTGAGACAGAAACTCTAGTCTCGCACTGAACTTTACAGTGTGCCTACCCTTATTTTTCATCTAGCTGCGTCTGCCTTTTGGCAATCCATGGAGAGTTGCCACCCATAACTATCCTTTCACCAAGGGACATTGTATCCCTTACTTGGCACCCCGCTTGTGGTGCTATATTCTGCACAAATCAGGGTTCTGGTGTGAAATCAATGGAAATTGACTCTTGTTTAATGAAGCAGAAAAGTAATTTGTCAAAAGGATATTTGGTGAATCATTTAGGCACTGGGGCCAGTGAACAACTAGATTCCAGGCCAAAAGCAATTCATCAAGTTATACCCTGGAGTTGCTCTGGTGGTAACCCCCACTGTTCTCACCACTAAGAATTACATGCTGCTGCTCGGAATCCCCAAACTGTACTCAGTTGACCCTACAGGATGCTGAGAACATACCTGCTAACACTGTTCCTGAAAACGTCTCCATTGTAACATTAAGCACCACCTACCACACAGTAGGCAGTAAATAAATGTTCTAGGCCGGGCGTGGTGGCGCACGCCTTTAATCCCAGCACTCAGGAGGCAGAGGCAGGCGGATCGCTGTGAGTTAGAGCCCAGCCTGGTCTACAAGGTGAGTCCAGGATGGCCAAGGCTACACAGAGAAACCCTGTCTCGGAAAACCAAAAAAATAAAATAAAATAAAATAAATGTTCTATGGTGGAGTGGAATGCCTGAATAGCACTAAAGACAAAAGTGACTAACAGTCTAAGGAAGTAAGAGAGAGGTTAATAAGACATGGTATTCTGGACAGCTCAAACAAAATGGAAATGGAGTCGGAGATCTACGCATAGTAAGTATAGGAACGGATCGTCCAGGCAAATTATTGCTGGATGGAAAGCCAAGCAGGCTTCCAAACGTGCAGTTTTGTGGATAGCCAGAAGGTGGCGCTGCTGCGAGCAATTCCAAAGTTTGAGTTCAGAAGGTAAAAAATAACAGATCAGATAAATCCAAATACAAGATAGATCAAAGGGACAAGAACAATGCCATGTACTCTAATTACTAGAAGAAAACAGCAGCTTCACTGTAACTTCTGCACAATACAGATAATAATAAAATGTAACCTGCATTGCTAGTGTCAGAATTAATGGCGTATCTAGTATATAGAAGGTGGTCAGTGACTGGCTGCTATTGGTGTCACTATTATTATCCACCAGTATAATTTTAAAACAGAACTGTGTAAAGCATTTCTTTCACCATACAGAGAAATACAGCTCCACATTCCTCCATCTGCAGCTTAGCTTTCCATAGTTTCAACTGTGCTCCAAACAAAACAAAAAAAAACAAAAACAAAAACAAAAACAAAAAAACAAAAAAAAAAAAAACAAAAATGAAAAACTGCAGAAAGAAACTGTTCATAAGGACTTGCACTCTGATCTGGGTAGTGTGCTGAAATCTTGCACCATCCTGCTCAACCTGGCCAATAGCCATCTTGTTGATCAAACTGGTTGCCAAGGGAACTGCATCATGATGCCTATATCCTAACCTCAGCTCATCTCATTGTCTAGGTATTGTATGATCTCAAGCAACATGAGCATACATTAAAGGGTTGGCACATGCACAGACCTGTGATTGCAGTACATGGCTAGAATGCTGCATGTTTCTACCTTACTATGAATCCTTGTGCTTAGTCTCACATTTTTCTAACACAAAAAACGTCATTATGATTATTTTTATGGTAAAACATTATGTATTGGAGTCAATGTAATGGCTCAGTGTTGCCCAAAGGCACTTATTGCTAAGGTTGGAGACCTGAATTTGATCCCCAAAGCACATATGAAGGAGAGAGATAGTTTCCAAAGTTATCCTGGGTATGCACATGCACATACACACAAACCAATAAATGTAATTATGTATATATATATATATTGACACAGTGTCAAACACAGGGGTCAGTACACTCTGCTTCAGGTATCCACTGAGGTTCTTATAACTCCTACCAATGAGGGGGCACTGCTTCCTATTTTGGGGCCCACTAGACCAGCTGATGTCACAGCAAGTGAGAAGAGATTTACTAGAAAGAAAGATTAACTAACAGCATACAAAACGGACTCTAAAGCATCTCCTAGGACTGAAAGACAGCAGCCACAGTAGGAACAAACTTGGGAAAGGAGAGTTCCAAGGCCAAACCTCAGATCTTTGGAAGTGCATATACTTTCTGCCACCACATTGCTACTGAGGTGGGTGCCTCCTACTGCAGTGCCAGCAATTTGAAGCTGACAGGCAGGGAAACATCGTCACCCAGAGATGATGTTGAACTTTCTGGACGGCTCCATGAAACTGAGAAGGTAGCAGCCCTTTGGCAGGTGCTGCTGATTATGTAGTGGGTACCTGCAAAGCCCCGGTGGCACCCACTGTCAACAGATGGGGAAGGTGATTGGAATGAAGGAGCAATGTTAGCTCTGGAACACCAGCCATTGCTCTAATCAAACACTTGCAGTAATGAACTTAAACAAGAAAGGGGGCATATCAGTTGCTTGTTTTGTTGCTATGACAACACACCCAGATGAAACCAACTTAAACCAAGAAAGCTCACAGCTTCAAGGGTACAGTCCATGGTTTAAATGTAGCACTTCAGTCCTTGGGCGGCCTGGAACTCACTATATAGCAAAGGTAGTCTGGAACTCATAGAGCTCTGCCTGCCTCTACCTCCCAAGCACTTTGATTAAAGATGTGTGGTGCCATGGTCCATGCCCTTTACATTCAGTCTAAGACTCTAGGCTATTCTAGATGATCTTTTAGAGGTCTGTCTCTGGGTGACTCTAGGTTGTGTCAGGCTGACAGTCAATATTAGCCATAACAGTAGAGTTGATTTGGACTTAGGCCTCCTTGCTGACAGAAGCAGCACAGAATCTGAGTGTACAACAGAACAAACTGCCGCCCTCGTTCACTAAGAAGCAAAAATGAAGAATGAGAGCCGGGTGTGGTGCACACTCTTTTAATCCCAGCACTCAGGAGGCAGAGGCTGGCCGATCACTGTGAGTTTGAGGTCTACAAAGAGTTCCAGGACAGGCAGGGCTGTTACACAGAGAAACCCTGTCTCAAAAAAAAAAAAAAAAAAAAAAAAAAAAAAAAAAAAAGAGAGAGCGAGAGAGAGGTGGGGGGAGGGGAATGGGACACCAAAGTTACCTCAAAGGCATAGCTTTAATGACCGAGTGACTTCCAACTAGCCCTCCTGTCCTAAGCATCTGCCATCTCCCAACACTGCCACTTGGGACCCTAATCCTTTAATACACGGACCTCTGCAGGGACAGGGGTGGCACATATTCTAGCATATTGCTCGAATGAAGTACTTGGTAACAAAAAAGAAATTTACCACATCGACAGTCCTGGAAGTTCGAAAGCCAAGATCAGGCAGAAAGAGAAATCCTATGGTGGGATCTAAGTGTGGATATTATCACGTGATGGCAGGAATGCGTGTATGAGGAAAACATCACAGGGAGTAAACAGAAAGCCAAGTAGTGGTCAGGGGTCAGGCTTGAGTTTGTATAGCAAAGAGGCCCCAGAAGCACCCTAAACCCCTTCTGAGAACAGCCCTCAGCTATCTAATGATCTCTCCTAGGAGCTACCTCTGGAAACTTCCATATCACCTTTGAATATCATCAGTTTAAGAACCAAGCCTCTAACAAGAACTTTTGAGGGCAGAGAGAAGCAAATAATAACAACATGTTCGTGTGTCCATGTATGCCACTCTTGCACAGTACACGGCACATGCTACGCAATGTCAGGCAGACATCAGCATCCTGATCCACTGTATTCTGACTAAGATAGCTAACAAAAGCTGGAGACCCCTTTAGAGATGATGAAACTGACCCGCAGGCACCTGACTACAGAAAGGCTGTGGCACTAGGATCTTTATTATGATCCATCATCAGTAGACGAGAGAAGGCTGTTGACCTGAAAGTACATCTGGGCCTCATGCCAGGAGTCCTGGGCAGTAGAGTCCCTTTTGTTTTGTCTTGTTTTGCTTTTTCGGGAAGATCACAATGGAGGAAGCCTTGATAAACCCCATTGACACTGTATAGCATAATGCAACAGTATAAAACTCTTTATTGTTCATTATAAGTTCTCTTTGTCCTCTAAATTTACTCTTAGTAAGGGGCTATAGTACAGCCATTTTACAGGTTTGGAGAGAAAAGCCTGAACCTTGATAAAGTACTCAAAACCGGACAATATGAAGCTCTCTTCCAACTACCTGTGCCAGCTTTAGTGAGACCAGATATCATGGACTATCCCAATACCAGCTTATGAGAACTGGTCCCAAAATGCCAGGCCTCCCACGAAAAAGATAGATTGATTTAAGAACACACAGCATGCAATTTGTTAGAAGGACTTAGTAACAGAAGCATGAGCCTGGATGGCAGCAAAAGCTGTTTTACCATAGTCTGGCTCAGAAGTAGGGGTGAAAGCTGGGTAACAGTAAGCTAGTGTCAAGTGTGTCCTGGTGGGTGAGTGGTACATGTCTGAAGCACGGATGGAAGTATTGCAGGCATGGTGAGTTCTAGACTTTCAGACAGGCATGCTGCAGGCCTTGCGGCTGTGCTTACAGCAGCAGTTTCGTGATGTGCAGGTCAGCCCTCATATACTGGGCAACAGGATAGGCGTGCTTGATAGGAAATTCATCACACACATCACAGCATTAAGCAATGCAAAGGATTCTCATAAAATTATAGAGGTCAGAAACCTAAGCTGGGTTGACAGTTACCTAGCATTTAGAGACTTCGGGGAAAATCTATTTTTCTAAAGGATGTCTCATTACTAAGCACAAGTCCTCTCCCCCCAACTTCAAAGCCCCTCAAAAGTCTGTTTACCCTGAGTCTGTGAGCGTAGCTTCATTGGGGAAAAAAAAAAAAAGATGTTTACAGATCTTATGTGAAGGTGAGAGGCCCCTGGTTTGAGATAAGTTCTGAATACAATAGCAGTGTCCTTGGAAAAGACGGGAGAGGAGGGGAGGGATGGGAAGGGGAGGGAAGGAGAAGAGAGAGGGGAAGGGGGAAGGGAGGGTGACAAGAAGATAAGACAGTAAGGCTGGGGTGTGGCTCACCTGTAGCCTGCTTCCTTAGCATACATAAGGCTCTCCCTAACATTAGGAAAAACAAAGTGGTCCATCCACAAGCCAGAAGCTAGGAAAGGGGAGAAAGCCGGATCTCTTACAGACTCTAGGAAAATAACTGCCTTGATTTTGGGCTTCCAGTCTCTTGTTTGGCTGACCCGGGATTCCTGGAGCAGTTACAGAGGCTGCTGAAAATAGACATGAACACAAAGGCTGAGTCACTGGATGCGAGTCTAGAGACAAGAAACAGACATTCTGCGACTTAAGGGGCCCTGAGGTGGCCTGCGCTGCAATCAAGGACTGCTTCCCAGACCTGTCCTGTAAGAGGGAGACAGCCCCGACTATGGTCTGCTTTCCTAGTGGCCCCAGGAGTGGGGAAGCAGCACAGTTGTGTGAGCCAAATCCAAGACTCACAGGCATCCAAGATCGACAGTGACAGAGCCACCCATCCAATGATGGAAGCTGCTGCGCTTTGCCGCTTCTCCCCGGAAGGAAGATGGAGCTCAAACTGACTCAGCTTGTGCCTTTAGCACAGTTTTCTAGCCTCTCCATCCTCCTGGTGGCATGCGGCACGCTGACCGCCAGAGGGCACCACTGCACCAAAAAGAGAGAGAAGTGGACCCTGTCTGACACTATTGGTGGGGGAAGGAGGTATGCCTGAAGAGCCTGGGAGCAACTCTGGCGCTCTGTATTAGCCACCACCAAGTAGAATCTGAAAAGAATCAGCTATGCTGCTCCTGCCTCCCGATGTCGTCTGGCCTGAGGACACTAGGCAGTGGTAAAGAATCAAAACTCAGGGTCCTGGGATTCATAAAGCTTCAAGAGAAAAAGACAACTTTATTATTAGCTTTTCTTGGGAGGGACCAAAATCACACCCAGGTCCTAATGCATAGACTCCAGGCACAGCAACGGCCTTTCCAGTCTGTGAACTGTGAGGTCTGAGAGAGGAATGCAGCTAGGCCCCGCCAGTGTGCCACAGACCCTGGGGTATCCCCAGAGGGATACAGTGTGAGGGGCAGCAGACAACTCTTTGCCCACTGTAAGTCATTCTGGAAAATATTATCCTCACCATGGCAGGTCATGTAGAATTGACACCTTTGATTTCAACAATTTTTAAACTTGATTTCCAGGCTTAGGGATATCAAAAATCACTCCACAGGCAGATGGGGGAATCCTAGAGAGGGGAGTACCAAACTTCAGCCTCCAGTCCTAGCTGTGAATCGTGCCCCGACTCTGGAAAACCCCTCTTTACAGTCTTCCATAGTCTACACCTGCATATCTAGCTGCTGTCATCCCAGTGACATTTGTAACTCAACCCAGACAGTATGGTCAGATGGAGTGGGCATAAGTAACCAGACCTACAAGGAAAACAGCACCGCCCACAGCAGGAAATACCATCGCATTTGGAGCCAGGAGGATCATACAAGTCATCCATACCTATGCAGCGAGCTCGGAACCAGCCTCATTGGAAAGAAAGGTAGAGGATGGCAGGGGGTGGTGGTGAGGGAAGGAATGAGAGAAGGAATGAAGGCAAATAACTGTGTCTCATAATCAATCATAAATATATGAAATGCATAGAGGCCTCGAGTCATGCAGGGAGTGATAATGTGATGGTTAAGACTATAGCGTAGAGCCTGAGTAGGTCTGACTTAGTTCAACACTAAGTACTTAGTGTCTCTGAGCGTCAGTTTTCACTTTAATTGGGTGAAAATAGAACCTACCTCGACTCTCAGAGTTGTAGTCACTGGGAGGGGTGTGTGTGTGTGTGTGTGTGTGTGTGTGTGTGTGTGTGTGTGTGTGTGTGTACTCTAGCCCTCCAGATACTTTTTTGGTTGTTGTTTTGTTTTGTTTTTGAGACAGGGTCTCTCTGTGTAGCACTGGCTGACCTGAAACTCGCTCTTTAGCCAGCCTTGAACTCACAAAGATCCACCTGCCTCTGCTTCCCAAGTGCTGGGATTAAAGGCGTGTGCTACCACCACCCCAGCCAAGGCCCATTTTTGTTGTTTTGCATTTGTTATTGATAGCCTTTGGTTGGCCTGGAAATTGCTATATAGGATCAGGTGACCTGGAACTTGAAATTATCGCCCTGCTTCTGCATTTTAAACAGTAGATTCTAGTCACGTGCCACCACATTGGGGTCCATATCTTACTTTCTGTATTTTTCTAGTGAGCATACAAAAGAATAGTTGTCCCACAGCACTCTACCACTACTCCTATGTTTCTTGGGTAACACAACAAGCTTGTCTGTCTATCTAAGTGCTATTTTGATAGTTCTGAAATAGTTGACCCTCTCCTTCCCCTGCAGCACACATTTCCAAAGCAACCATGGATTTCCCTAATAATCTATTAATATATAGAGAAGTTTGATCCCTTTCCCATTCAAGACCTGGAGGACCCCTTCTGTACCTTAAGGCCGACCATACACCTGCAGGTGGCAGCGCTATTTCATACTCTCTGTGCATCCTGACAGGGAAAGCATCCTCCCAGCAACACTAAGCACTCTCATAGTTCCCTGGGCACTCTTCCATCCACGCAGGTTGATAGTCAAAGTCACACAGGTGTGCATATGGTCCTGATAGAGGCAGTTCCACAGTGTTGCTGGGAGGATGGACAGCCCAGGAGGAGTTGAAGAAGGGTAGGAAAAGAGATGACAAAAATACACTGTGTTCACTCATGAAGTTACCAAAGAATACATTATAAAGATCATCAATTATGCACTGTAAAATAGTGACTTTTATAGTATATAATCATGTTGCTTGCTGTATGCGCACATGCACATGTGCATACGCATGTGAGGTCAGAGGCTAATGCCAACTGTCCTTCCTTAAGTGCCTTCTATCTGTTTATTGAGCCAGGGTCTCTCATTGGCTTGCTGGCCAGCAAGCTTCAGGGATCCACTTTTCTGCCTCTGGTTCTCCTTTCTCACCATCCTTGTGATCACAAGCCCGCAAACCATGCCGGCCTTTTTATATGGGCTCTGGGGATCTGAACTCATGTCCTTATATTTATGAGTCATGCACTTTACCGACTGAGCCATCTCTCCACACCCACATATTCTTAAAGTGCAGTCAGAGCTGAAGGTAGGTGACTGCAGTAATTCAATTGGAAATGCTCTTCCAGGTTGGTTGCCTTGGTGTGTTATCATTAAACAAGTGACTTCGTTGAACGCAGACTCCTCTGTGCCTTCACTAACCAGACCTGTAGCACAGGCTAGCCTGGAACTCATTGTGTAGCCCAGGTTGGCCTGTAACTCAAGGTAATCCTCCTGCTTCAGCCCTCAAGTCCTGAGATTATAGTCCTGAGGCACCCTGCCCAGCCTTTTCTCTAATTCTTTGTCAGAACTATGCTGTTTGCTGAGTGGCCCCAGAACCTTGCTCTCACCTGCTAAAAGGATCCCACTGGGCCGAGTGGCCGTGTCTCTCATAAATTGGAGGTAGTTTCTGTTCTCTGCTTATATGCTCCACTCTTCAGTCAGAATATGTTTGTTTCTAAGAGTTTTATTACTGCACCCCAGTTAACTGCAAAGAAAACCCCCATCTTTATTGGTTGTGTGACTATCTCCAGATATTTGCTCTTAAGGTCTCTGGTTTGGAGATTTCTCATTCTTCAATTTATTGCTTTCTTATCAGTAGCTCTAGCTACAAGGGCCTTCATTATATCCTAATTGCCAGTGCCAATTGCCCTTATTTTTTATATTAAAAATCCATTTATAAATGCATTTCAGCAGCTCTACCAGCTCAGCATCATTGCTAATTTAATCTCCCTCCTCCTCTATTAGCGCCGCAGGGGGCTGACCAGAGCAGGAGGAGCGGGGCTAATCAGATCACTAGTTTGTCTGAACATTATGCTCAGCAGGAACTCAGTGGGATGTACTGGGTCAGATTGAGGGCAGATTAAATCTTCTGCCTGCTCTGGAGACCAGCTAGGGGAGGAATCTGGAAGCAGAGGGTTGAATTGAGAACCCCAGGTTGAAGGGACTGAGGGAACAGTCTGAGTGATTGTTAGGCAGGGCTGCCTTGGCTGGGGGCACCAGGAAGGCAAGATTGGATGAGAATTTCCAAGTGCACAAAACTGCTTGCTCACCACAGCCCTTCTGCACTAAAGAGTGGTAGCGAATGGACGAAGCAGAAAGTCAGGGAACTCGGGACCTATCCCAGCTTCGTTCTTCACTAATGCATCTCGGTAAATTCTTTAATCTCTCCACATCTCATGGTTTCAACTGCGATAATGATCCCTATCTTGCTAAACAGTCTCCTCACAGTGTTGATGGGAACTCAATTAAAGGAAAATGGGGATGGGGGAAGCCTGCCGTCCGAGAACAGAAAATGTATTGACTGCTGTTCTTTGCCCTGGGCGGGCATTCCTTCTCAAGCTCCTCAGTAGCCTTGTTTCCTGAAAAGCAGAGTCTTCACCTCTCTGCCTTCATTTTGTGTCTGTCTCCTTTACTTCATTTTGTCTAAGGCTCCTTCTGGGCTTTTCCTGTTGATTTTTGAGGGGTGTCTATTTGCCTACCTGGTCCATCCTCCTCTCAGACGAGGCACACAGAGAAGTCATTTCCCTAAACCTTCAGTCACGTTGAGTTCCAGGAAGAGCAAAGCTTCCAAAGACAGCCTCACCTGAAATGAGCCAGTCTTCTGTGATGGAGAGCCTGCATCCTGGAGCAAGTGTGAACTGGCTACTCTCATGGCAACTGGGTACAAGCTAGGGTCAATTGTGAAGAGCAACTCTCGACTGAGAAAATGCTTCTGTAAGCCTGGCCTGTAGGCAAGTCTTTACTACATTTTCTTATTTAGGAATTGCTGGGGGTGAGCACCTCACTGTGGGTACTGCCACCCCTGGGCTAGCTGGCCCTGGATACTGTAAGAAAGCAGGCTAGGTAAAAGTGAGGAGCAAGCCAGTAAGCAACACTCCTCTATGGCCTCCATATTAGCTCCTGCCTCCACATTTGTGCCTTGGAGTTCCTTCTCTGACATCCCTGGATGATGGACTACAAAGCTGTGAGTGGAAATAAATACTTTTCTCCCCAAGTTACCTTTGGTCATGGTATACCACCATAGCAACAGAAACCCTAAGACAAGGGGTGACCCTTCTTATGAGAATAACATCCTCTTCTAACCAACATAGCAATTATGGAACCATCTGGCAGAACCAGAACTGAGACAATGATCAACCAGACCACACCTCGACCATGACTGATGACCTCTTGGTTCTGCCAAAATTCTTCCTCTATAGACATGTTCCTTCATTTATCTCCTCAGTGCTGGGATTAAAGGTGTGTGCCACCATGCCTGGCAGGAACAACAGGTAACAACTATGATAGCCTCATGCTTCATCTTAAAACAAACGAACAGGTTTAATCAGACTCGTTAAGTAACACATTTTTTTCACAAGATTTTTAAGCTTTTTAAGATTTTTAGCTTACCTGTTTCAAATAACTTCAAATCTTGTTTTAAATTATTCTCTCCAAGTGGCTGTAATATGCCAAATAGGACAAGTAGGATGTTTGAACCTGTGTTTTGTTAAGTTCTAAGTGAGAAAAACATGAGTATCTGTACTTTTCTTCTTGCTCTGACAAAATACATGGCAGGAGCTGCTTGAGGGAAGGAAGAGGAGTTTGTCCTGAGTCATAGTTTGAGGGTCTGGTCTGTCGTGGTGGCAGAACTGTGAGGCCGCTGGTCACACTACATCAGCCATCAGGGAGCAGCAGAGATGAATGTTGGTCCTCAGCTCACTTTGTCCTCTTTATTCAGTGCAGGACCCACCTCCTGGGTCACTACTGCCCACACCCATGGGCCTTTTTACCTCACTAGAACACTCTGCAAATGCTCTCACAGATACTCCCAGAGGTTTCTCTCCAAGGGGCTTTCAAATCAAGTTGACAATGATGATTTACCATTGCACCACCTAGCCTGCGTATAGAAAGAGGAATTTAATCACTCTGAATTTCTTTTTATTTTATTGGAATCAGGTAGGAGGTCTTATTAACATAAAGATCCTACCACAGGTTTTCCCTATCTAAGTCTCATTCAGCACACTGTAATTCTATTGAGCACATAGCTCTTTTTGACTGTCAGCTTAATTGGATTGAGAGCTGCCTGGAAGATTAGTAGAGCACACTTCTGAAGTGACTGTGAGGGAGTTTTCAGCAAGATTAGCTAAGATGGGTAGGCCATAGCAGACACAAGCATTCTCTCTCCCTGTACCCCTCTCTCCCTCCCTCCTCCTCCTCTCCCCTTTCCCTCTCCCCTTCCCTGCCTGACCCCCTCTCCCTCCCTCTCCCATCTTTCCCTGTGCCTCTCCCCTTTCCTCTCCCATCTCTCCCTGTGCCTCTTTCCCTCTCCCTCGCTCCATCTGGCTCTCCCTCTCACTCTTTCTTTCTTGGTTGCTATGGTTGCATTATTCTGATCTATGTCCTTCCCACCAAGATGGACTAAGACCTCTACAATCATGAACAAATACATTCTTTCTCCCTTAGGTCATTTGTGTCGAGTGTTCCATTACAATTCTGAGAAACCAACACAATTTATCCAAAAGCCAGACTATCATCTTGGGTGACTTCGATGTCTAAGAGGACAACCGGTGCTATCAGTTAGAGCTACTGTGCACATTACAGGAATTTGACTTGACAAAGTGGTACCAACATGTAGGGTGTGAAAGTTGTGAAGAGAGAGTTGGTGGTTCCAATTAGGAGTTACCATCAAGGAGACCAGAGAGATGGCTCAGCAGCTAAAAGCACTGGCATTCTGTTTTGTTGTGTTGTATTTTGAGACAGGGTCTCACTGTGTAGCCCTGGATATCCTGGAACTCACTATGTAGACAAGTCTGGCCTTAAATTCATAGATGTCTGCCTGCCTCTACTATGATTAAAGGTATGCAGCAACACACCCAGTATACTGGCTGTTCTTGCAAAGGACCCAGATTCAGTTCCCTGCATCCACATGGTAGCTCACAACATATGTAACTTCAAGCCCAGAGAATCCAACAGTCTCTTCTGGTCTTCAATGGCACCAAGGCCACATGTGCTGCACAGACATACATGCAGGCAAACTATTCATACACATAAAATAAAAAATAAATCTTTTCTTTTAAAAGAGTTATCAGCAGGCCTCCCTCTGCAGCACCGCTATATTGGAAAATCCCAGACCTCTCTGGAAACCCTGAGACATCGTAGCACACTTCCATGCTGAAGTCAGTGACAAAGGAGAATCGTAGAGCAGGTGATGGGATGAGAACAGGGAAGGACTCGCCAAGAAGGTGACACATGACAAAGACAAGCCAAGAGCCAGAAGAATAATATTCCAGGGGGTGGAGCCAACAAACAAGACTGCACTGAGGCAATGTCATGCCTGGCAAGTTTAAGAGACACTGAAGAAGCCAGTGAGACTAGAAGAAAGAGGTGGGAAACAGTGCCAGAGAATCAACATTAGACCATGTCAGCCAGGCGGTTATAAGGACTTCAATGGCTTTATTGAAGAGATTTGCATAATCAGATTATGAATCAGGCCTTCTTGGCTAAGAATAGACTTGTGTGAGGGAGGAATCATGATCAGAAGCAAGTAGGAATCTACTAAAGCAGCCCAGGAAATGATCGTTGGTGGCTGGAATCCACAGAGTGGTCATGGGGTTATGTGTTTACATTATGCAAATATTCTGGAAGGAAAGTGCACAGAAATTGTTGGCTTGATAATGAGTTAAAACAACTAGTGCGTTGATTATGAAGAGATTATCTAGGAGTCAGGATTATCCCAAGGCCTGATGCTTCAACAAATGCAAGACAAATGCCAGGCTTGATGGCTTTGGCCTTTAATCTCAACATTCAGGAAGCAAAGGCCAAGATGTCATGGTCTACATCGAGAGTGCCAGGACAACCAGGAATACATAGAGAGGCCTCAAAAAAAAAACAAAACAAAAACAAAAAAAAAAAAACCAAACCAAGAAGAAGGAGGAGGGAAGATGACTAAAGGTTCTGTTTACTAAATATATAGTATGTGGCACTGGAGAGATACCTCAACAGCTAAGCAGATGCAGGTTCAGCTCCTGCAGAGGACAAATTGGGTTGGCAACACCCATTTCACGGGGCTCACAGCCGTCCATAATTCTACTTCTAGCGAATCCATCATCCTCTTGACCTCTGTGGATGCCCAACGCACACAAGCTGCACATACATACAGGCAGGTAAAACATTCATACACAGAAAAACAAAATAAATAAAAGCCGTAAGAATGTGCTTAAGCTGGTCATGGTGGCACACACCTTCAATCCTAGCACTCAGACCTTGGAGGAGGATCTTTGTGAGTTCAAGGCCAACTTGTTATATATAGTGAGACCTTGTCTCAAAATAGATACACATTTAGTCATACATTTGGAGAAAATATCTTGAGACTTTAGTGTGAATGTAGCCACTCTTTTGAGATGATACAGCTGAGGTGTCAATGCAGAGCTCAGGGATGACATCTGAGCTGGGCATGATACACATTTATATTCAAAAGTTTCAAAGTTAAAAGTCATGACACTAGTGAGATACTGTAGTAATGAAAGACAATGAAGATTGCTGGAGCCTCTTAAGCCTACCAGGCCAGCCATTATACCCTCAAGTAACTAAGAGTACAAATGGGTCTTTGGAGGGTAATGCCACTCATAGCATTAGTCACACACAAGAATAAAAGAAACCTCTGGTCTAGGATATACAATGGCACTCACTGACATTCTAGAGACCAAGAAGGAATCACCAAAAAGAAAGAAGAACCAAGAAAACAAGTATGTATAAGTACGTAATCAAAGGCTAGAAGGAAAAAAAAAATTTCAGGGTTGCAAAGAAGTCATGCAAACTGAAATGTGACAGTGAGTTCAGCATTTGGAGGTCAAGGAAGACCGTGGAGAACCTTCGTGAAGTCAGCGTTCAGTGACTTGAGAACATTCATGGAGGCGGAGAAGACAAAGTGTTTGCTTTTCTCTCTCAAGAGAGATCTGAGTGTAAAGGCAATCTGGTTGCTGAAGGAGACATCCCTTGGGGCATTGACTCTTGATCCAAGCAGTAAGTTCTCAGTGGCCCTTTCCTCATAAAGCTACGATTTCGATGATGCTAAGCGAGATAAGCACTCTGTAATCTCTGAGGCAGATCCAAGAACAGAGGAGAATGCCCTCTAGGCTTCTTTGGGATTCCAGGATGCAGTGCCTTCCTTTAGGGAGCTGGCTCCTCTTATTTTCATGCACCCAACTTAGGCTACTCTACTGCCCTGCAGCCACTAATCTCCTTTCTCCAGAGGGCATTCCTGTGTCATCTATGCCCTAGGCTTTCTCTGTGGGCTCTAAATGACTGTCATCTCTGTTATTTATTACCGACTTCCAGTTGGCATCAGATGGTGTAAAGTTAGTAAACGGCAGGCAAAAAATGGAGCTAATCAGCTTTCATTTTGAGTTCATATGTCTCCACGCAAGGATAATTAAAAGACTTGAACAGTGTTCTTTCTTTTTTTCTTTTTTTTTTTTTCTTTTTTTTTTTTTTTTTTTTTTTTTTTTGGTTATTCGAGACAGGGTTTCTCTGTGTAGCCTTGGCCTTGGCTGTCCTGGAACTCTCTCTGTGGACCAGGCTGGCCTTGAACTCACAGAGATCCTCCTGCCTCTGCCTCCCAAGTGCTGGGATTGAAGGCATGCGCCACCACCGCCCAGCTAAACAGTTCTTAATCAATGGGGACCAGAGGTTTGCAAGGAGCATTTTAAAAAGCACATGTGGACAGTGAGTTATCACAATTACTAGGGCAGAAGGATGGACTGCTGGTATTTGCCAGCTAACAGCCAGACAGGCTACAAATTTTTCTCTGCAACAGACTCGGTAACACAAGGAGACACCATAGGATGGTAGATGGTCCTCAAAACAGATAGAGTAGCTGGGTCCTGGGGTGCCAGTGTGAGGTTGCACTGCACATAATGCAATACAAGGATTAAATACAGGGGTGTTGAGGTGGATTGGGAAAGCAATGGGCCAAGAGGGACTGGTGAACCACTAAGAGGAGCAGAGGTTTTACAAAGAAACAGGGAAGTCGTATTCTGAACGTTTCTTCCTCCTAGGTCCTAGAGGATAACTTAATCCTGCCATTTTCCTAAACCAATATAACTAGCTGTATTCTAAATACCTGAATAACCAAAGATAGTTGTAATTCTCACTCCTCATCAAAGAAGCTTCTTTTTGCACCAAGTTGAGACTATTACAGAGATCCTCAACAGTCCAAATGCAGAGAATAACTAACTGTGGAGTGCACCACCCCAACTGATACCCCTACCATAGAAGAACTCCTACACTTAAGGCTCAGGGAACATTGCAGAAGAGAGGACAGAAAGACTGTAAGAGCCAGAGGAACAGGGTGCCTTCTAAAAGGTAGTGTCAAATATGGGTCCCTAAGATGATTGCCACAGGCGGGAGTCCTGCAGCTTCTCCAGAGACAGGACAGAGTTCTTGCATAAGAGGGTGGAACAGCTGAGATGAGCGGAGATCAGGGCTAGGAGCAATGCAGGCAGTAGTTTCAGCTAAAGGAGCCATACACCTGGAGCCCAAAGATCACAGGAAATGGAGGGAAGTTTCCTTCAGGGAACTCACTATAAAGAAGGAGGGCGTTGAGACGCCTGCCCAGCTTGGTTAGGTTCACAGGCAGAACTGATATTACAGCCTTGTAGGGCAGCTGTTAGTTCTTCTGTTGAACAGTCCACTCTGGTAAGATTGGGAAACAAAAATCAGCCTGCACGTGTGTGGGAGAGATTCCCTGAGAGA
The DNA here is from genome assembly GCF_903995435.1 of Acomys russatus. NCBI lineage: Eukaryota > Metazoa > Chordata > Mammalia > Rodentia > Muridae > Acomys > Acomys russatus. Next base: position 121,170,236 of record NC_067169.1, on the reverse strand, counting down.
TGGTCAGAAAAGGAGTTTGAACAGAAGTCTGAAGAGGTGGGCAGCAAGAGCAGTGCTGGGCGCTGTCGCGCCTTGCTTTCCCCATTCCCAGTTCCTTCTGAACGCGACCCAAGCGGTGTAGGCTGAGCTCAGACTGGCCGCAGGGTGGCAGGCGCGCCCTGGGTCCCGCCTCCCGTCTGCAGCCAGCCGGAGGCCCATTTGTATTCCAAGCGAGTCTCCAGTGAATTATTAAAGCCTCGACTCCGCAGCAGCGGCGCATTCCCTTCTCTGAGTCGCTGGCTCAGCGCAGCAGGAGAAGTCAGCCTCTGGCTAAGCCGCAGTCCCTAGTGTCCTGACTGGGAAGCCTCAGAGGTCACCTGGGCCTAGCTCCCCTACTTCAGGAATGACAATCTGGAGTGGACCACAGCCTGCCTTGGGGCCTTTGCTTGAGCTGTCTCTGCTGGCATGCATCTCCCTTAAATATCAGCTTCATCCTTAAGACTGTGAATTAAGGCCCTTGTCACTCCGTTTAATATTTATTCATGGCTCCTCCCTCAACCCCACTTCTTTTTCAATAGTACCTGCTAACATGTATCCTATTTCCTTATTTATGATATCTGCTACGTGTCTCTCCATGCTATCCTAACCTCAGGGCAGCAGAGATCTGGCTTTAGAATATCTGACATCTAAACCACTGTTAACTGAATGACAGAATAACCAAACAGCTATGCATGAGCAGAGCTTGGAAGGCAGGCTAGACTGTACATACTGATGATTTTCTTTCCTTGCAGTGCTGGACTAGTGTGGAGAAAAGCAGCGCTGCTTGCAAGGAATAGCCTCCCAAAGGCTCCCAAGCATGCCTGTGAATGCTTTTAATCACAAATGAATTCTAGTCCTTGTAGTAAATAAATGTGAAATGAAAGGTGGGGGAAATGTTGAGGGGAGACAACAAGCAAGGAGAAATTCGAGAGTCAAAAACACGGCTTCTCTCCAAAAAATGCTCCTGAAAGCTCACTATCTCTGTTAAACTCACTTTTTCAGTGTATATGGGTGCAGGAGCTTAAAAAGAACTTTGAGAGGGGAAACGCACTTTGGAAACACACTCCCAAATTCCTTAGAATGCCTGAAGCTGAAAAAACATGCTGCTGCTCCACCAGAAACATCTGCATGCAACCTGATACATCAACAACTTTCCCCATCATCACCCCTAGACCAAAGGGGACACAGTGGATAAGTCTGGACCACAGAGGACCCAGAATCTAAACGTCTTCAGTGTGATCTCACAGACATGTGTCAGCCTGCCTTGCAGCCTCCCCTCTGCCTCTCTGGGGCATCGTCTCCTTCCCTAGCCTCCCTAGCCTAGTCGATGGACTCTTTGTCTCTTTTTCCCTGCTCACAGAACAGCAAAGCACCAGCTAGAGGAGTCTGTGTCCTCTGATTATGTATGGGAAACTGTACTCCAGCAGGACAACTTCATCCTGAATCATGTGCAGAGGACAGTTTCTAGAGCAATTGATCAGCCTGCGTGCACTGCTTCATCGGGAGCAGATGTGCTTCTTGTTTTTCTCATTACCATGATTTACTGTCTTCTAAGCTTATTAAACACAGAGGCTCGAGCCCACTTTGCTGTGTGTCCTGGGGAGGATGTGCAAGGAAGGGGGGAGTGGGGAGAGGAAGGGAGGGCCTGCGGAGGAGCTGGGGATAGTTCCACTGTGGTGTGGGGGTGGGGATTTCACTACTGCCTCCTACAGCAGCCTTCAGGCCCAAGGGCACTCAGCGAGCAGCACTGGGGCTGGCAGCTTAGTCCAGCAGCCTGCCATCCAAACAAGAGCAGACAGACAGGCAGACACACAGACACACACACACACACACACACATACACAATTGCATGCATATGTACAGGCATCCTCTTCTACGAAGTCAGATATAGCCTCCTTCTGTACATGACTAACCACCAAATGAGCAGCAGAAAGCGGTGACATTGTTCTTCTTAGTGCCACTTGGGATCCCAAGGATCCGTTTCCTTGCATTTAATAGACATTTGTACTTTAGACTTTTCTTCCACAGTCACATGAATCCAGACTCTCTTCCTCAAGGCATGGGCTTTTTCACATGCACACATGCATCAGTACACAGGCACATGCTTATTTACAACCCTGTTCTCACATGTGCTTATTTCCATTCTCACAGTCACAGTACACACATTTACATACAATCCTTTAACTCACATGTGCACTTACATGCCACATTTGCATACTTAGATCCACTGACGTAAACTCTCCCTAAATGCATACGAGCAACACAGACACGCAGTTATATGAACACATCCTTTCCACAAGATAAGGACTGCTAGTAGCAACACCACTTTCTCCCCACTGTTTCCTCTGTGCTATGACATGGAATATGGACCTGGAGATGAAAGAGTGGAAAGAACTCAGAGAAATGTATAGGCTGACATACCTCAGTCTTTTCTGGGATGCTTATCTTTTCTAAAGAATTACAATGTAATAGTACATAACCTCTCAATCTCCATTAGAAGTTTTAAAAAAATTATTTTGGTTTTTTTGCATGACATATGACATAAAGAAATTATTTTAATTCAAACTATTGTATTTAGATTTACACATGGGTATAAAATTACATTAGTTATACTCTTTAACAACTGTGCAAATAAGGACAAATACAAATTTAGATTTCTTTATTATAAAATAGCAATTTACATTATTTACCTTAAGTAATGCAATTGATACATGATTAGCTTGAAAACTAAATACATAATAAGATGTAGACTCCACTCAACCATAGTATTGTGGCATAAATTACTTTTATGACCATATTAGTCAGTCATATGTTGATTGTAATTAGGTACCTAAGACAGTTAACTTAGAAAAAGAAAACATTCATTTTGACTAACAGTTTCTGAGGTTTCAATCTATTATCACAGAGCTGCTCACCTCAGGAATAGAAAGCAAAAAAGGGAAGAAGGAAAGAAAGAAAGAGAGAGAGATAGATAGATAGAGAGAGAGAGAGAGAGAGAGAGAGAGAGAGAGAGAGAGAGAGAAAATACAAACAAAAACCCCTAGTGCTCCACAAACCTCTTCAAGACCATATCCCTATTGACCTGAGAAATTCCCATCAGGCCTTCTTAGATTTGACACCACCTCCTGGTTCCAAAACTGCCACCCCAAGGACACATACAGATTCAAACTTTCACAGTTACCTGATGTTTGGAATTCTTGTATTTAAATTCTCAAAAATGTTAAAAATTAAATCCATTAGATATAATTAATGTATGCTAGTAAAAAAGAAAAAAAGACTCAACAAGGCCCCGTGAATCCTAGTGTAAACCACGGCCTTTAGTTTTACTAATATATTGATACTGGCTCATCAACTCTACCAAATACGCTACAATAACACAAGATGTCAACAATCGAGACATCTGGGGAAGGGAAGGAAAGACAGTTGAAGTTCCTGCAGATCCATTCAGTTTTTAAACAACTGCTTTAAGAAAATCTATTTTTATGTGATGCAAAAAGTCTAATCACTGTAAAGAAATGAGGAATGTTAAGGGTGTGGATATGGTAATTACGCCATCACTACCTAGTGCATACCTACCTGCAGCAAAGCACCCTACTGTACGTCATAAACACATACTCTGTGTCATTGTAAAGGACGAAACATCAAGTAATACAGCTGTTCTTCTCATTTGTAGAGCTTGTGGCTAAACGATTAGCTAAAAGATAACATTTAGGGATCCCATTTTTAAGCGGCATCCTCCAAAACTAGGTTGCTAGTTTCTATTCAAAATAAATAAAAGATCAAATAAATCATCTGGTCTTTTTGCCAGTTCTCTCTTCTTACCATTGTCATAGGAAGTAATAGAAACTTCTTAATGTGTTTTGTGGGAGCATACAAATCTGGTATAAGCCACATAGAAGTGAAATTCCAAGTGAGTACCATTCTTATCTATCGCATTTGCTTGTGGTTGACTAGATCAGGTATTCATTACACTTAGACCTATAACCAAGAGCCTTTAACAAATAGAAAGTAAGCAACATTTTATTTATGAACACAATCAATTGCAACTGCACAATAAGTCAAAATAACTGGGAAGGGGCGATAGTATTTAGCGGTATTTAGGGGCTGGAGAGCTGGCTCAGTGGTTATGAGCACTGGCTGCTCTTACAGAGGACCTGGGTTCAGTGCTCAGCATCTGCATGGTGGTTCACAGCCATCCTCAACTCCAGTTCCAGAGGATCCACCATCATCTTCTGACCTCCCCGGGCAACAGGCATGCATGTGTTGCACATACAAACATGCACGTGAAACACTCATAAAACATACAAAAAGAAATAAAATAAAATAAAAAACAAACTGGTATTTAATTACATCTACACACGTTCATTCAATATTCATGGAGATGCTTCCAAAGTAATCTGATTTTCAAAGTGCAAATAGTTTACATCCTTTTTAGGAAAATCATTTTTAAGTGAAGTTGACATGAAAGTCCAAGGACACAAGAGTTGCATGACATTTCTCAGGAGATGTAAACAAATGTCTATTCACCCATCAGGCGGCAACAGAAGAACAAAGCCGCAATTCCCACCAAGCATATCTTGCTGCTGAACAAGTTTATTGGGATTATTTACAGAAATATAGAGGTGGGGCTACTTAACAGAGCATCTGGGATTCAGAGACAGCTACATAGCCACCACCCCCCACCTCAGCATGAGCAAAAATGACTCAGGAAAACTGCATCCACAGCAGACCCTTCCTCTTCCTCAGGAATCACTTCCTGTTTGTATAACCTTAGAAAAGAACCCCGGAAGTGACTTTCTGAGCTTCCTGAACTGGGTACCTTTCATTAGCTTCCTGACCCTTATGACTCTCCCTCCTCTTTCCAGGGGTGCAGGATGCTCCAATTCAGAGGAAATAGCTCTACAACAGCAGGCCCTGGTAAAAGTCAGCAGGATCTCTCTCTCTCTCTCTCTCTCTCTCTCTCTCTCTCTCTCTCTCTCTCTCTCTCTCTCTCTCTCTCTCTCTGTGTGTGTGTGTGTGTGTGTGTGTGTGTGTGTGTGTGTGTGTGTGTGCTGGAGTCTTGGTTCTTCTGTAAATACCTTAGGAAATCCTGCATAGATCGCCTTGTTAGGCCTCCACTTCTGGAGAAGCGAAGTGGAAGCAGTGTTGTCTTACAATAGTTTTTACAAGTTGACCCAAATACCTCAGGTGGCCCACCCCACTTTTCTGAGGACTTTGAATGAAGCCATAGCTGGGTGCTAGGGTGTGGGGGTTACAGCAGAAGTGAAGCACAGTTTTGTACCATACCTAGAGTTCTAACTGCCCCTGGCCCCCTCACCGCCCCCCCCCAGTAGGCCTCAAGGCACATACTCACAACGCTGAAACTCAGTGACAAAGTAGAAAGTATATAAAGCAATAGGGAAAGTGACATATTACATAAATAGGAAGAATGATCAAATCAGAAGAGAAAGAAAATTGTCTTGAACTTGATGAAAGAAATGGTCAGTTTAGCAATCTGTCCCTGGTGACAACATCCTTCAAACATGAAGGTAAACTAAAGCTATGTTGAGATAAAATAAAAGGCTGAGACATGATGTCACCAACAGTCACTGGAAGAAGCATTACAGGTGGCCGCTCAAGCAGAGGAAAAGTTACATGGGAGAGAGGGGGCAGGAATTTGGGGGTTCGACTGTTTACTGCCTTACAGACTCTCGAGCACAGGACTTGTTGAATGAAATGTCAGGCATGAGAAAAGGAATTTATTTTCTTTTATTCTCTTCTTTTTATGATAAAGCTTTGGAAAAATAGATCAAAGTATTTAGAAGGAACCAAAATATTATATGTAACCTGATGACTCAGAGAAAATCACTGCGAATGTTTTGGTATGTTGCTCTCCAGGCAGTCTCAATACATGACAGATAAATTTCTAGGGCACTAAGTCTCCTATAGTATACACAAGTCTAGTTCAATTGCTAATAGCACCAAAACCTAGAAAGATATATAAATAAATGTGCAATGAGATTCATACTGTAAAAGCTATTTTGTGAGACCAGTCTCAGTGAATATCTTTGTGACCAACGCTCTGATGATAAACTACTAGACCCAGGATTGCTGGGCCAAAGCAAATGAGCACTCACATGGCTGAGCTATGAGCTGACCACTACTTTCCAGAAAGCCTGAACCACCCCTGCACCAAAAGACAATGACCATAGTGATTATTGTACCGTTTTACAGATGCTTGTCATTTCATAGGCATTGTTGCTCTCATTTGCATAGCTCTGCTCCTCACTGACAATGAACTAGGCTTCCTGTCTGTGGGACAGTTAGTGTTCACCATTCTGATGCTCTTTCTTATTTTGGAGCCCTGTCAAGCCAGATCTATATCCTCTGCCAGTCTATTTGGCCCTGTGCTTACTGAGTGACTTTGGGTACCCTTTGTCCAGCTGGTAGCGCTGCTCTCATTACATGTAATCCCAGCACTCAGGGAGGCAGAGGCAGGTGGATCTCTGTGAGACTGCCAAGCTAGTCCAGCCAGGGCTGTCACACAGAGAAGCCCTGTCTCGAAATAAAATATGGAAAGACATGAAGATTGAGTGTTATTCAGGAAGAACTCAGCACACTATCTGGAACTTAGCAAATTCCAGTAAAAGTATAAAAAGAGGGCTAAAGAGATGGTCCAGAAATTAAGAGGGCCTGAATTCAATTTCCAGAACCTTCATAGTGGTTCACAACCATCTGTAACTCTAGTTTCAGAGGTCCAACATCTTATTTTGTCTTCTATGGCCACTGGGCATGCATGTGGTACACTGATATGCTTACAGGCAAAACACCCATTTAAATAAATGGATAGATAGACAGATAGATATATAGATAGGTAGTAGACTATAGATATTTTCAGTATAAAATAGAAAACTGTTCTGCTCCAGGTGTAATGTCTCTAGACTCTCATGTATCTCCTTGGTACATATTGAAGTTTCCTTTGAACTACTTACTGGTTGATGTGATTCATTGCAACATTGACCTTTTTAATGACATGGAGTTTTTCGTTTTGTCTTGTTTAAGTCGACAGCATCTTTCTTGTTCCAAGTTCATTGTCTCCCCAGAGATTGATGATGTGGATTCTCTCGGTGGTACGGTTAAATGCAAGCAGGCTCTATTAAGAATTACTGCAGAAAAGTGAGAATTTAAGGAGAACTGCGAGAAGGTCCTGAGAATGGCAGGAGTTTCCAAAAAAGGAAAAATGCCATTGGGTTTATTTTGTCTAGGAGTTAATAAGGCAAAGATAGAAACTGCACAAAGCTTTAAAAAGTTTCTATTAGCTATCATGGGACAAGTCAATGGAGGGCCCACGCACTCTAATCTAGCCCAAGCAGGAAAATGGTTTCTTTTATGAGTTGCCTTGGTGGTGGTGCTTTGTCATAGTAGAAGAGCAACTAAAGCAGGTTTCACTCCTTAAGTGTTTTCAGGATTGCTGGAATCCCTCATTACTTACCATACAGTTAGTTACAGTTAGTGGGATTAGTTGAAGAGAGATCTGAAAGGGCAGTAGTGCCTTGTGTATATTCCTCCAGGGCTTCACAGTGCAGAGTGCTGTTCCTCCTTCTGTGTGTCTACTTAGTTACCCAACTACAATCCCCGTTATCTTCCTCAGTGCTTCAGACTAAGCTACGTTTCTATTGCTGTGAGGAGATGCCACGACAAATGCAACATATAAAAGAATGCATTTAATTAGGATTATGGTTCCAGAGGTTTAGAGTCCATGTTAGTGGAGCAAAAGCATGGCAATAGGAACGCCTAAGAGCTAACACACTGATCCACAAGCAGGAGGCAGAGAGAGACCACACTGCTACCTGATCTGACCCAAAGAGCCACCAACTAGAAACCATGTACTCAAATATATGAGCCTATGGTGGCCATTCTCGTTAACGCCACCACCTACATGGAACAGGTTCTGAGAATACAACGGTGAACAAGAAAGGATCAGCCCAGGCCTCAGAGAACTCACATTCTAGGGGTGGAGAGAAGCAATATGAAGCAATAGCCGCACAGCATCCATGCGAAAGTCAGGGACGTGCTTGGCATACTTGAGGAACGGCAAGATGACTTGTGTGGCTGGGAAGCCTCTGGGGAGTTTTAAGTGTGGGAGTCACAATCTGATTGAAGCATAAAAAAGTCACCACAGCTGCTGAGTGGAAAAAACGCATGGGAGAAGGGACAGAATGGAGGCAGGAAGATGTTGAAGGCTGCTATACTCGTGTGTGAAAAGCTTGAGGCCTAGGTTTACATCATTTAAGCTCATGAGCATGCATTTTTAATTTGATTGACACAAGGTCTTGTGTATCCCAGGCTGGCCTTAAACTCTCTATGTAGCCTAGGGTGATCTTGAACTTCTGATCTTCTTGCCTCCACCTCCAGAGTGCTGAGGTTAAGGGAGTGAGTGCTCCACCACACCTGGTATGTGTAGTGCTGGGGATGAAACCTAGGCCTTCAAACACGTTAACAAGGAGCTCTCCCAGCTGAGCCACATCCTCAGCCCAACCATCTGTTATTCAACTTTGTCTCACTTAGATAATCTCCAGGCTCAGTTTTATTAATTACTCTTTATTTTCATTGTTGGTGTTATTGTGGTTTCTTTTTAATTCTGTTAATTCAGTTCTCAGTCACTTCTTTCTTTCTTTCTTTTGTTTGGTTTCAAGCCAGGGTTTCTCTGTGTAGCCTTGGCTGTCCTGGACTCGCTTTGTAGACCAGGCTGGCCTTGAACTCACAAAGATCTGTCTGCCTCTGCCTCCCCAAGTGCAGGCACTTCCTTTTATTTTTATTTTTCATTTTTATGAACCCAACCGGCTTTTAGAGGAGATGCTAGTACAAGAGCCACTGAACTGAATACCTAGTGACATGGCTCTAGGTACAAGCACTTGCTACCAAGCCTGATGACCTGACTTCACTACCTAGGGACCACATGTTGAGAGGAGAGGCCCAACTCCTGAAAGTTGTTCTCTGACCCCCCCCCCACTAAGTTACTAGTCCCTGGGCACAGAGCAAGGAAGACGACTCTAACTGATCTGAGGAATTTCCTCTGCCTTAGAGGACCAGTTATAAAAAGTACTTCAAAAATACAAGAAAGAGTCCCCGGAGTTGGGAGATAGCTCAGCAACTAAGAGTATTTGCTGCTCTTACAGAAGACCAGGATTCAGCTCCCAGGACCCACATAGTGGCTCACAACTATCTGTAACTCCAGTTTCCAGGGGATCTTACGCTCTCTTTTAGCCTTCATGGGTACCAGGCCTGCATGAAGTACACATGCAATCATTCAGGAAAACATTTAACTACATGATGAAAATAAATAATTTTAAAAGTTCTCTACTTAAGTCCTTTCCTGAAGATCACTGGAGAATACAGGAAAAAACAGGCAAGGAATCATAATTTTTCCTATTATACCTTGCTTGAAATACTGATTGGTGAGGCTTTGCCACCTGGGGCTAGAGAACGGTAGAATTAAAGACAATGTACCACCAATAAAGAACCAAATACAGAGTATATAGTGGGAAAAATCAGTAGTCTAATAAGTATGCTCTGGGAGATTTGACACAATATGCAAATGTCCTCCTGCAGGCCACTATGAAAAGTGAAATTAGTAGCCATGCATCAATGGTCATAAACCTCATCCCAGCATTGGAGAGGCTGAGGCAAGAGGCTCACCATGAGTTTGAAGTTGCCTAGACTATAAAGTAAGTTTCAAGCCAGCCTGGGCTACAGAGGAGTAAGGTACTCTTAAAAGCAAACAAGCAAAATGAAAATATTAGAGCATAGGAAAGCATTAGAAAATTAAACATGGATGTAAGAGTAACGTGATGGGAACATCTGTCACCCCATTCATAGCTGACTCATTTAGTCTAGCTAGGTAGGTGTGTGTCCTTCCCAAAGCTGTGTGTTTGTCAGAAGAGAACACCTTCCTGTAAGGCTGGAGACCATTCTTTGGGATATGAACAAGCTCTCAGGAAACAGAAAATGGAGATGGAGAGATAGCTCACTGATTAAGAGCACTTAGTGCTTTTACAGAAGACCTGGGTTTAATTTCCAGCACACACATGCTGGCTCTCAATGGCCTGTAACTACAGACCTAAGAGACTCCCTCTTCTGACCTCTTTGAGCTCCAGAACACACATGTATACACTCAGGTACACAAGTAAGCACACACAAAAAGCACAAAAAGTAAAATAAATGTTTAAAAAAATGACTAGCAGTTTGAATGGCACTGAACTCAATTTCATTAACTAAGAGAACTCTGTAAAGAATTGGTAGAAAGTACAGAACAAAATAAGGAGATGGGAGTCGTGAAATGGGAGCAAGAACACCAAGTCTTCATGTGGAAATAGCCCAGTGAGTGATAGGATCTCACTTCACATATGCATAACGTCCTCAATAGTAACTTCCAAAAACAATGGTGCAAACATGATATACTTCCAAGAGAAGATAATAGCATACTAAATACTAAATTGACTCAAATCAATTTTGGAAACTCAAAATACAGCCATTTTCCTTGGCTTTCTGTCCTTCTCCCAGATCTCATCCTTAACATTTTGTACCCTGCTGCCTGCCTCAGAAGACAGTGACCTTCACCGGGATGGCTCCATTGAGCTTGATTTTCCAGTTGCTTTGGTCAATGAGAAGCTCCAGCAGGAGACTAGAGAGAGGATGCATTATCAAGTCCCTGTGCTTATTCTGATGGCTTCATTCCCCAGAAGGTCGTGCTGAGCTCACTGGATTCTTGCATGGAGATTGCAACTCCTCTCAGCACTTTAAATAATCTTTCTACAGTTCAGCCTGGGAACTGCTCCTGACCCGTGTGTTTGTTCTACTTGGATCCTCAAATGCAATTATTGGGATTAGGAATAGCCCTAGGGAAAAACCCCTTAGAATGAGATTCTTGGTTCAAATTGTACAAAGACATTCTCCTTGCCAAAATGCAATTGTGCATGAGCAATCCACGCATTCTGTGACACAATGACCATGAACACTGTCAATGTCCTGTACCTGAGATGAGAAACAAGTGCAGGCAATGTGGTCCCTGAGGAAGATTGTGACACTCGGTAGATGTGATAAATCTGCATTGTCAGCTTGATGAGGCTGGGAATCAGGAAGCAAGCCTCTCTAGACACGTCTGAAAGTGAGTTTCTTGATCACATACATTAATTTAATGGGAAGACTTACCCTGAATTTAGGTAGCACCATTCTATGGTCTTGGATCCTGAGTACATAAAAGTTAGAGTGCTAAATGTACATAAGCATTCATTGCTTGCTCTCATCTTCCAGACCTCAGACACAATGTGATGAGCTGTGTCATTTCACTTTGTTCCTCCCATACCTTGCTCACTATGGTGGACTACACCCTCAAGCTGTCAGCCAAAATAAACCTTTCCTTCCTTAAGTTGCTTTTTTCAGGTAGTTGTTCACAGTTTGAGAAAAGTAACTACTGCAGTAGACATTGAAAATTTTATTGTGAAGACTGTGATTTTAAAAATCCAGATTAGCCGAGCATGGTGGAGCACGCCTTTAATCCCAGCACTTGGGATGCAGAGGCAGGAGGATCTCTGTGAGTTCAAGGCCAGCCTAGTCTACAAAATCCAGGACAGACTCAGAGATACACAGAGAGAAACTCTGCCTCAAAAAACAAAAACAAAAAAACAGTAAATAAATAAACCCAGCATTTATATTCATATTAAATTATAGAAATTACAGAAAAAAGGAAACTTCAAAACTATGAACATGTTAAATACTCTGATTTGATCATTATGGATTATATAGATGCATTAACCTATTGTACATGTCCCATATGTTTAAATGCAGAATATAAAACTAGACAAAAGGAGAGACGGGAAGAAGTGGAGGCAGCAGCAACAACTATAATCATGCAGTGAACAGTCTCCATAGATGTTTTGAGAGTCTCTTAAGTCCTGGGCAGGTGTGACTGGAGGTTCAGCCCAAGGTCAGACTGTGAGAGTTGCAAAATTGCTGTACCAGTTGGGGGGGGAGCATAGGTGTTTCAAATGAAGAAAGGGGCATGGATAAAGAAAGACTGAACTTTCTGACAAGTTTGAGAAGTCTTGGGGAAGCAACCCCTCTTTTGTGTTCCTGCTCATCAGGTGAAGACTCTGAAGTTGAGTCTTCTAATCACAAGCTCTCACAGCCTCCAAGACTGTAACAGACTCTGAGACAAATACAGTCCAGGACAGACATGGACCAAGCTCAGGAAGGGGATGACACCTATTTGAAAAGGAGTTGAAAGACTCCAGTGAAGAGGGAACACATTGATATCAATGCATCCATTGAGTTTGCACTGTTCAATATGTTGCCCCCAAACCCCTGAAAATCATGTGCAGGGTTTTCAAGGCTGATTAATTACTCCTGTATTCAACAAGGTTGAAAATTCTGGAGCTTCCTGATATTCTGTACAGATTCTAGTTGATTAGTATGGCGCATGGTTTTTTCCTAGTAAATCTGTCTGGCCAGCCACTAACAGTAGAACTTCCATGGCCCCAAGACAGCCTGGAGGATTATAGTCCATTCATCAGAGAAATGAGCGTGGCAGTGCACGCCTACAATCCCAGCAGTCAGAATGCTGAAGTAGGAAGAGCGTGAGTCCCAGGCTACCAGGGCAGCACAGCAGGGTCCTGTACAAAAGAACACGGAGTGCAGGAAGGGCCTTAAAATGCTTCAGATAAAGGGAAGGTGCTCCTTCTTCAGAAAATGCATAGAGAAGGAAAAGGGACCCAGAGGGGAACATCAGTAATGTGGAAAGTGAAATACTGTTCAAGTTTCAGCAGACACTGAACCAAAACCCAAGAGAAATTAAAGCACAGTAAACAGAACAACTTCTCCATCACTGTGTGTAATACTCCGAACCTGGAAATAGTGAAAATGGACCTCACTGGACAAATAGCAAGCAGATGGAGGTCAAACCGCTATGGAATACTATTGAGCCAGAAAAAGAATGAAATAGTGATACATGCCAATGCATGGATGAACCTTGAAAATGGCATGCTGAATGAGAGAAGCCAGTCATAAAACGCAACCTACCTTATCATCCTGTGTTTTTTAATGAAATTTCCGCAATAGCACATTCCAGAGAGGCATAATAGATTTGTGGTTGTCAGGAGCAAGCAGGAAGGAAAAATGAGGAGTGACTGCTTGAAGTCACTTATGATAAGGAGTCATTAACTCTGAAATGTGGGGACTTTAAGATGGGCTTCTGTTTGTATTTCCAATATGGGGTCCCCTTCTCTAATGGATCTGGAACCAGTACTGGGCAGGCAAACTTGGCCTGCAGCCAACAAATTGCTGGAAACCTAGGGTAAGCCAGCAAGTCATAGAGAGTCCCCCATGCTTGTCACATACCTCCTGGAGCTCTGTACATTTTACAAAGTGAGGATGGAAAAAGATACTGTGGTGCTTCTGGAAGCAGGAGGGGAAAGAAATTATTATTATTATTATTATTATTATTATTATTATTATTATTATTATTATTATTATTATTATTATTATTATTATTAACATCACGATTGTAATTCCTTCACTCTTATCTTCTTGTTCACAACCTCCTTCCCTCTTCTGCCCTATTCCCCACCCCTAGACCTCTGACAGAGGGGGCCTTGTCCCCCATCATCTGGCCACAGCCTATCAGGTCTCATCAGGATAGTCTGCATCCCTTCCTCTAAGTATCCACAAGGCCTTCCTGCCAAAGGTCAGTGATCAAAGTGATCAAATCATGGGCACCTGAGTGCATGTCAGAGGTTCAGCAGCAGCAGTCTCTCCCACCCCACATGGGGAATTAGCTGCTCTTCAGCTATGTGTGAACAGGGGGGTTAGGTTCTCTGCATGCATTGTCCTTGGTTGGTGCATCCGTTTGTGTCCAGATCCACCAGCCTTGACGGTCTCCCTGTGGGGTTCCTGAACCTTCTGGGACTTTCCATCTCTCAATACTTCCATACAACTCTCAGAGATCTTCCCACAGTTGGGGTGAGAGTCCCAGTATCTGTCCTGATCCCACTGGTGGAGTCTCTCAGACAACATCCATGTTGGACTAATATCCATTTATAAGGGAGTATATACCATTCGAATCTTTCTGGGTCTGGGTTACCTCACTCAGGATTATCTTTTCTAGATCCATCCATTTGCCTGCAAATTTCAAGATTTCCTTGTTTTTAATAGCTGAGTAGTATTCCATTGTGTAAATGTACCACAGCTTCTTTATCCATTCTTCAGTTGAGGGACATCTAGGTTGTTTTCAGTTTCTGGCTATTACAAATAAGGCTGCTATGAACATAGTTGAGCAAATGTCCTTGCTGTATGGTGGAGCATCTTTTGGGTATATGCCCAGGAGTGGCATAGCTGGGTCTTGAGGAAGCCCTATTCCCATTTTTCTGAGATAGCACCAGATAGATTTCCAAAGTGGTTGTACCAGTTTGCACTCCCACCAGCAATGGAGAAGTGTTCCTCTTTCTCCACATCCTCGCCAGCATGTGCTGTCACTTGAGTTTTTGACCTTAGCCACTCTGATAGGTGTAAGATGGAATCTCAGAGTCATTTTTATTTGCATTTACCTGATGACTAAGGATGTTTAGCATTGAGATTTCTTTGTTTCTTAGCCATTCACAATAGCCACAAATAATATAAAGTATCTTGGTTTAACTCTAACCAAGCAAGTGAAAGACTTATATGAAAAAAACTTCAAGTTTCTAAAGAAGGAAAGTGAAGAAGATATCAGAAGATGGAAAGATCTCTCATGCTTATGAATTGGAAGAATCAACATAGTAAAAATGCCCTTCTTATCAAAAGCAATTTACAGATTCAATGCAACCTCTATCAAAATACTTATAGAATTTTTTACAGACCTTGAAAGACCAATTTTCAACTTCATGTGGAAAAACAAAAAACCCAGAATGTGAGAGGCCGCACTCACATTCGCCATTACAAGATGGCGCTGACATCCTGTGTCCCAAACTGGTAAACAAGTAATCTGCGCATGTGTGAAGGAACTTTCCACTTGTTGTGCTCTGCCTCTCCCGTGGCGTCATATCGCCTGATGAGTAACAGCCAATCAGGGACTGACACATCCTAAGCGGAGAACAGTTTCCTATATAAGGGATGGGTTTCTGCTGTTTGGGGTCTCCATTTTACTCGCTGTAAGCTTATGCTCTCCCTCTCAAGATGCATTAAAGCTTTGCTGCAGAAGGATCCTGTACGTGTGCCGCGTCGTTCTTGCTGGCGAGACGGTAACGCGAGTCACACCAGAATATCTAAAACAATTCTGTATGATAAAAGATCTTCCAGAGGAATCTCTATCCCTGATCTCAAGCTGTACTTATATAACGACAGTAATAAAAATGCCATGGTGCTGGCATATAAATATGCTGGCTGATCAATGGAATCAAATTGAAGACCCAGTAATAAACTCATATGGAAACTTCCATAAACCTATGGAAACTTGATTTTTGACAAAGAAGGCAATCTATACAATGGAAAAAAGATAGCATCTTCAACAAATGGTGCTAGTCTAACTGGATGTCTATGTGTAAAAAATGCAAATAGATCTATATTTATCACCTTGCACAAAACTCAAGTCCAAGTGGATTAAAGACCTCAACATAAAACCAGAGACACTAAGTCTGTTAGAAGAAAAAATGGAGAAGAGCCTTGAACTCATTGGCACAAGAGTCAACTTCCTGAACAGAATACCTACAGCTCAGGCTCTAAGGTCAACAATTAATAAATGGGACCTCGTAGAACTGAAAAGTTTCTGTAAGGCGAAGGACACTGTCAACAGAACAAAACAGCAGCCAAAAGTCTGGGAGAAGATCTTCACCAACTCTACATCTGACGAAGGGCTAATATCCAAAATATATAAAGAACTCAAGAATTTAAACACCACCAAACCAAACAATCCAATTTTTAAAAATAGGATACAGAGCTAAGCAGAGAATTCTTAACAGAGCAAAGAATTATTTTAAAATATGCCACAGCAGTGTGCTCTTGTCAAGGGCGGCATTCCAGCAAAACCAATTTAGAAGAGCTTCACCTCCTAGGGTCTTAACAGAGCTTGTCCTTCCTCGGGGAGGAAAACTCTTAAGCTCATCTGGCTCCAGCTATCCAAGCAAAGGAAGGCAAATGCACATCTTCAGCCTGTGCTAGCCAACTTGCCACACCTAAGGCGTCAATATCTGAAAGTACCTGGAGTGGTGACAGGCCACAACAAAGGCTTAACACAAGACTATTGTCATGTGGCCAGTCAGAAATGAGTAGGATTAGAGGACTTTTGGTGTGGACATATCCCTCATAACTAGCCTGTAAAATGAAGAACTGAAAGTACGACTAATTAACTGCCTAGAAAGTCACTAACGGATATCATTAAAACCTGACTCCACACCAGGCATGGTGGTGCAAACCTTTGATCCCAGCACTTGGGAGGCAGAGGCAGGCTCTAAGTTTGAGGCCAGCCTGGTCTACAGAGCAAGTTCCAGGACAGCCAGGGCTGTTAGACAGAGAAACCCTGTGTCTAAACAACAACAAGCTGGCTCACCAAATGCTAAACTTAGTAAGATTATTAGCAAGAAGCTTTACATATGATGGTTCCCTCCTGTAAGAGTCACTCAAATGAGCCTATCAATCACCGATAAAGGGAAGTGACATCCCTTCCCTCTAGAGAAGCTGTCTATTCTCCAGACTTTAGAAATCATATAAAGCCTACCCAAACTGTAGATCGATGAGGCCAATGGTCCCTTTGACCAGCACTCATTCTCATCCCGGAGAATGCTTTACAGTACTCTGCAATAAAACCTATCCATCTTCTACACTATGCTCTGTGGAGCTCACAAGGATTCTTTTAACAGAAACCACAAGGATAAAGAACTCTAAGGGAGACCAAAATGAGATCCTGATGGCATAGCCACAGACTGCTTCCCACCCCATCACATCACCCCACATCACTAAAAGCTATTTGCAGTACTTCCTCCCCACCCCATCCTGTACATTGTGTTCAGCTTACAACCTAATGTATCAAAGCAACCTATAGGGGGAACAGTACTTTTTGAAAATACAAAACAAGTATCAGACCCAGGCTTAGAGCATAGATGTTGGGATCATCAGACAGGAGTTTGAAACAACTATGGTGAATATTTTGACAACAGTGATGAAAAAATTGACAATAGGCAAGAAGAGAGATGGAGTCAGGCATGGTGGCACATACCTTTAATCTCAGCACCCTGGAGGCAGATCCAGGCAGATCATTGTGAGTTCAAGACCAGCCTGGTCTACAAAGAGAGTTCCAGGACAGCCAGGGCTATTACACAGAGAAACCCTGTCTCCAAAAACAAACAAACAAACAAAAAGAAGAGAGATGGAAATTCTAAGAATAAAATGAGATGCATACAAGCCAGACTCAGAAAGACAAGTATCATATATTGGATAATTCCTTCCATATGCACAATCTATATTTAATTACATATATTCCTATATAATGCATATAGAATTTATTATATGCACTATATGTATTGGGTACTTGTTACTTTTCTTGTGATTAAAATAAATATGGCAAGAAAGGGGTAAAAGGGTTTAGTTTGCCTCATACTTGTAGGAAGCAGCATATCATGGCAGGAGGAACTTCCGGAAGCTGCTCATTCCATCTACAGTCAGGAAGAAGAGATGAGTGCTGCTGGTCGGCTCCATTTCTTCCTTATACACAGTCCAGGATCCCATCCTACAGAATGTACCAGTGTGAGTCTTTTTTTTTTTTTTTTTTTTGGTTTTTCGAGACTGGACTCGCTTTGTACACCACGCTGGCCTCGAAATCACAGTGATCCACCTGCCTCTGCCTTCCGAGTGCTGGGATTAAAGGCCACCATGCCTGGTGTTAGTGTGGGTCTTAACAAAATCTGGAAATGCCCTTATCAACATGTCCAAAGTTTGTCTCTTAGGAGGTTCTAGATCCTGTCAAGTTGACAATCAAGATTAACCATCAGAGAATGTGTCCGTGTCAGTGTCCTCCGTGTGTGTGTGTGTGTGTGTGTGTGTGTGTGTGTGTGTGTGTGTGTGTGTTTAGACACTCACTGAGGGTGCTAACCCTCAGGGGTTGTCCAGGACCATTGTCAATATTGTGTCTTTCATGCCTTCAAAACCAGCACGCTGTGGACAGCACTTACATTGCCAAATTGTCCTGCTGTCTTGCAATGTAGCCTGGTCCACTTGAACCACAGCTGTATCAGCTTCTGTGTGCTAACAACCCCAAGGAAACATTTTACTATTGCCCCCAAAAAACATAAAAGTTTCTACTTCAGTAGTGCTGATCTCTTTGTCAACCACAATGGCTCTTTCAGCCTCAGGCTGATCAGTACACGCAGACTATTACACAGATACTTCCTGTTCCTGACTTTGTTCTCTAAAGCTGTGTGAGCTAGACCTCAGCTTTCCATGTTCTTCTCAGCATTTTTATCTTCTAAGCTTGCACCAAAACGGCTTCATTAAACTCTGCTTGCAGCATTAAACAATTTTTTCAACCTGGCATACCAAGTGCTTCCACATTCCTCCCACAAAACAGCACAGGGCATAAAAAACAAAAACTAAACAAACAAAAAAACATGGTCATGTTTATCACAGCACTGACAGCCATTTCCTTGGTACCGATTTCTATCCTACTTACATTGCTGTGGCTGTGATCAAATATGCTGACAAAACCCAACTTCAGAGACACACTCCCTAAAACACAGAGGGCTTCTTCCTCCTCTTGCTCTCCAAACTGAGTTTACAGCCAGTATGCATGTGGGGGTACGAGTCTCGAGGGACTCAAAGCAGATCATGGGCAGCCTGAGTTTGAGAGTGTAGTGAGGAAGAAACAAATTTCACAATTAATTTATACAAACACTGAATATAAATGAAAATTGTACATTAAAATGAAGAACTTTGGTTTGTCAAAAGCCATCTTGAAGAAGAAGAAGAAAAAGAAGAAGAAGAAGAAGAAGAAGAAGAAGAAGAGGAAGAAGAAGAAGAAGAAAAGAAGAAGTAGTAGCCAGGGGTTCTGGTACAAACCTGTAATCCTACTCAGAAGGTGATTGCAGGGAGATCATCATAAGATTAAGGCTAGCCTTGGATAAGCAGTAAACTCCAGGCCAGCCTGCACTGTACTATGAGCCACTTCCTAACCCAAATAAAAACATAGAGGGAGAAAAAGAGAGACAAAGGGAAAGAGGGAAATAGGAATAGAAGGAAGGAAAGGAGAAAATAAAAAGACAAACAACAAATTGGGAAAGATCTTTGCCAATGCACTTGATTGATAAAGGGTTGGTTTCTACATTCACACACACACACAATATATACAAATCAATGACAGAAAAATAAACAACTCAACAGGAAAATAGGCAGAAGACAGGAACAGGCATTTCGTAGAAAAGGAAACGCATATGGCTAATTCCCATATGAGCAGATGCTCAACCTCTTTAGCAATCAGGGAAATCAAAATCAAAATCAAAATTGCAGTGAGATGCCATTTTACACCCATTCAATTAGCAAAAACGAAGAAGTCTGATGAGTGATGGGGAAGCTGAGACAACAGAATCTCTATGCTTAGATGATGGGTGTGAAGATTGGCACTGCTTCTTCGTCAGAGATGCTTGGTGTGATATTAGGAAGTCTATGTTTTTGTAATCTATAATATACCAACTCATTTCTAGGTACAAAGAGAAGAAGTGAAAATCTAAAGGATGGATGGATAAATTACGGTACATTAGTCAGCAGTGAAAATGAATGGACTATACTCTCAGACAATAACAGAAAAATCACAATAGTGACATCAAGAGAAAAAATTATGCTCATGAAGACTACATAAATACATGCATAACATGATACATTTTTAAAAATAAAGTTCAAGAATCCAGAGAGTGGAGGTGATTCTCAGTTTGAGAGTACTTATCTAGAATGTTCAAGAGTCTAGATTCCATTCCTAACACTGCACAAGAATAGCAGTGTCAATGCACTGCGTGAATAGATGATAAAATTATACGTATATATTTTTAAATTTTAAATATTACAGAGAGAGCAAATCCTTTGTCAGCCATGAAGGAGAATGAAGCCTTCTGAAAGAGAGCAATGAGGGGTAGGTATATGGGAGAGGTTGGGGAGAAGAAATGGAGGGGGAATGATGCAATAATGTTACAGGTCAAAAAATAAAAGAAGTCATTTTTTAAAAGATGAAATCCTAGAATTTACATCAAAATGGATGGACTAGGAAGACTTGATGTAAAGTAAACAAAGCCAAACACAATGAAACTAGGTCCCCATGTTCTTTCTCATATGTGGAAACTGAGTGTGGAGTATAGACTGGGAAGGGTGTGGGCGTGCGGTGGACAAGGTGAGGTTAGATTTTATTTTGTTGGTGTATGGTGAGTGCTTGTGTGAAAACACAACAGTAAGCTCTAGACCTTATCCTTCAGCCACTCCATGTCTTGGATTGGTGAATGTCCAATTATATTACAAACCAAAACAAACTCTTCCAAAAGCTCCCAATTCTGTGTCATGTAATGGATAGTGCTATCATAAACAGCAGTAGTACTTTTGGTTACACATCCAGGGGAAATAGAACCAGAGTAGCAACCTGTTTTCTGTAGTAATGTACTAATCCACATCCTTACCAACAGTGTGCAAGGATCTCTTTCTCTTCATTTTGTCTCCAGCTTTGTGGTGACTGACCTTGATACCAGAAAGGTGAGTCTAAGGTATATAAATGAATATTGAGTATCTGTGTTAGTCCCCTTCACATTGCTGTGACAAAATATCTGAACAAAGCAAGCTGAAGAAAGAAGGACTTATTTTTGCCTCACTGTTTGAAACAATACAGTCCACTGTATGGGAAAAACAGGAGTATGAGGCAGCTGGGCACAACCCATCTACAGTCAAGAAACAAAGGGAGATGCCTAGCTGCTGCTCAGCTCATTTTCTCGCACAGCAACGCTTATTAAGGGAAATTGAGGGAAAGTCGGGAGAGCGGACACATTCCTCAATGTAGAGCATCCATTCTCTCCATTGTATTTAGTCTGAGACCCAGCCTATTTAGGTGGTGTCAGCGGCATTCAGAGGGGGTCTTCCCTCCTCAAACTCCTCTAGAAATGCCGGCAGACCTGCTCAGAGATTTGTCTCCTAGGTGAATCTAGATCAAGCTGTTACAAGTGGGCACTGCTTTCATAGAGGACTTGAGTTTGGTTCCCTGTACGTATGTTGGTTGACTCACAAGCACCCGTAATCCCAGCTCCTAGGAATCAGACACCTTTTTATGGCCTCTATGGGTACCTAGGTACACACATATGTCATACACTTTAAAAATATATTTTAAAAAGCAATGTGTACATGGTCATAAAAGAAGACAGGACTTTGAATTTACACTTTCCAGATTAGTTTACCAGAATTCTATAAATGAAGCATTGTTTTACTGTCAGGCTTGTTTGGGTTTATAACCTCTAAATCCCCAGGAAGTTCATGAAAAAAGCTTGAGAAAAACAATGATACCAGTTAAGTGATGGCAGGAATCCAGCTGAGAAAGACAGTTACTTCAGTCATAGCTAAAGAAGTAGATAAAAGGTAAAGTGTTGAAATTCAATTCAATACATCAAAAGAAAGAATGCGAGGCCAAAAATGGAGTCACATCTCAGTGTGGTAGAGCACATCTGAACACTCTGAGGCAGAAGCAGGTGGATCTCTGTGAGTCCAAGGTTGACATGTTCCATACATCATGAAATTTTGTCTTTCTTGTTTGGGGTTTTTTTGTTTGTTTCTTTGAATAATTAGGAGGTTGGGGGCCATGGATGGAAATGGGGAAATGGCAAAGGAGCACACTTAGGAAAGTTTCCAAGTTTCACTTTGTCCAGATTAAGTTTGAGATTTATTTTAGGTATTCAACTGGAGATAAAACATATATACATATTCAGTTAGATATGGGTATTTTCAACTGTTCACTTTCAGTGTGCTCTTCTCTGACAACATTGGTTAGTTTGCAACATGCTATGCCCTCAACTCCACAGCCCGCTCATCACACACCGAGCGCCACCACTGCTTAGGCTGCTTTTCTTCTCAAATTTCCTCCTCTCAGTTCCTGGATGGAAGAGGTTGTGTCTGAGTGCCTGGCACCTCGTAGGCTTGCAATAAATATTTACTTATTGAGTGGATTAGTCAATCTATTTTGTGCATCTTTCATACGAATCGAAGAAAGTCTGTTTATAAGCATCCTGTTGCTCGTTATACGCCTTTGTATACACAAGTCAAGAAGTTTGTTAGTATTTACTGAAATGCACTGAGAGATGGCTGCAGCTGCAGCTCGTTCTTCCATCCCACAAGAGAAGTTTGTGCATCTAGCAGGCATCATGAAAGCAGTTTTATTAAACACAGCTTCTTTATTGCTCAGTATAAGCCTAATTGTGATATCTACCATGTGAGAGTATTTCTGAAGTACAGTCATGTGGATGGGTAAAAATGGGGCCGACCCTTCCATGAGAGATGTTTCTACATGATACATCTTTCTCTTAGAATAAATAGCTTGTGTTTTGTTTACATTTTTTACGAAGTGGTGGGTTTCTGTATGTCATTTGTATCTCATTTATGCCATTATGCATATCATTTTAGTGGGCTCATAGTTGTTCTCATTACTTTTTCCTACCTCTCCCTCCAAGCCAGACTGCTTATTATTCAAGTACACATATTATTCATAAACAGGAATGCTAGAAATAAGCATCCATTAGCTCCTTTTTAAATTTTTATTTAAATAATTTATTCAGATTACATCAAAACTGTTATCCCCTCACTTGCAACTTCCTATTCCCTCCTCCCTCTTTCACCCTACTCCTGTCCGCTAGACCTGTGACAGAAGGCAACCTCCTCCCCCACTATATGATCACAGCCTATCAAGTCTCATTCAGATAGCCTGCATCCCCTTCCTCTGAGTGTAACCAGGTCACCTCACCAAGGGGAGGTGGTCAAATAGGGGCCAACAGAGTTCATGTCAGAGTCAGTCCCCGCTCTCCACATAATTGTGGAGAGTGTCCTATCCATTGGCTAGATCTGAATAGGGGGTCTAGGTTTACTGTGTGCATTATCCTTGGTCATTTTTAAATGTGTATTTTTATTATTTGTTTATTATGTATGTGTGTGTGTTTGTGTGTGTGTCTGTGTGCCTGTGTATATATGCGCACAGAATAGGATATCAAATCCCCTGGATCTAGAGTTACAGACAGTTGCAGGCTGACCTATGTGAGTACTGGGAACTAATCTTTGGTCTTCTGAAAGTGCAGCAAGCTGTTTTAAGACATGCCTTTCTCCATGCTCTACATATCTTACCATCAGTCACCATTGTTTCCCAAGCTTATTTAGTACTTAATACAAGTAACAATTCCTTGTCTTTTCCTCTAATAATATAATAAAGAATAGATATTCAATACATAGGACTTAGAAAATATAGACAACTGCCAAGAGCCATCCTGTTAAAGGAGCTCACTAGGCATGTGGGCTCTCTAGGAGGTGATCCAGTATTTTGCATGGTCTGTACCATGATGCACTCCCAGAATTGCTTCCATCCTCTGACAAGAGCCACTCATTTGGGGAAGTTCAGTAGGCATGAGAGATCTCTGCAAGGGATCCAGTATTTTGCAACATCTGTACCATGATGTACCCCAGAATTACTTCCAACTTCTGGCAACCCTGTCAATTGTGCACTGCTGCATCTCTCTAAAATCTGGCATTAGAGCTGGGTATGGTGGCTCATGCCTTTAATCCGAGCACTCAGGGAGGCAGAGGCAGGTGGAGCACTGTAAGTCTAAGGCCAGCCTGGTCTACAAAGTGAGTCCAGAGAAACCCTACACAAAGAAACCTTGTCTCAAAAAACAAAAAGAAAAAAATATCTGGCATTGGTGTGAATTGTCACTTTCTGGGTATTGATTGAGCAAACTTCCTACAGGATCTTGTTGAAGATGTACTGTTGCTCAGGTGAATTACTACTTGACTATGGAATTCCTGATTTGTTTCAAATAGATTTAAAAGTTAAATTGTTTTAGATCTTCTAAAATAATTTTAGAGAGTTTATGACTATAATAAATACCTTTGAAGAAGATTTGTGGCCTCAGATAAGCCTTCACTCCAGATGGCACCAGGAATCCTGGTATTGACCATAAATATAGGAAAGTTGGCTTAAACTTTCCATGAACCCAAAATACATTGGGGCTACCTAGAAATGTCTAAATTAAGCATGAGCCTTAATGTCTAAGCATACATACTCTTCTATTATAATTCCTTATACCTTGTCACTTTGTGGCATTATATGCTGTCATTTTAAATTTACTCTGTTTCTTAGAATGAAAGACAGATAAAATTATTGTCCTGAACTCATTATGAACTAAGAGATAGCTGGAAAATATGTAGCTCTGTCAGTCCTAACTAAAAAGTCATATATTCTTGTAAGTTTAAGACCTTGTAACCTTTAGGCCCTGTCAACCTTTGTCACTCTGAACTCATTGTGAACTTATATAACAGATACATAGATAAGAAATGTTTAGTTTTAAAACATGTAACCTGTTGTATTTTAGAGTTCATCTGTTTTTGTGATTAATTGGCCTTTTTGTCTATGAGGTAATTCCCCTTTCTCAGAAGTACAAGTACGGTGACCAACAATAAACAGAGTTGAAACTGGGACACTTGACTTCCTCCACTTCCTCCAGTTGAAGTTACGATGCCTAAGTTCATTTTTTCTCTTGAATTTGTGTGTGTGTAAGTGGCTTATTCTCTCTCTCTCTCTCTCTCTCTCTCTCTCTCTCTCTCTCTCTCTCTCTCTCTCTCTCTCTCTCTCTTTCTCTCTCCTTTCTTATTTCCCCATAGATTCACAAATAAGTTAGCAGACTCAGGGCTTTACCATCAGCCTTCTAGGGCTAGCAGGTCTAAGTTTCCATTAGCTTACTGGAGATCTCCACAAAGAGTCCTGTCTACAGATCAAAGAGCCTCCTTTTATGACCCCCTGCAGTTTCTGGCTAGAAGCTGCTTTTACAACCTAGGCTGTAGGAAAATTGTGGTCAGTTAATGTTTTGCTCTTCAGCCACAGTACAGCCAGTCACTAGAAGAGAAACTCTGGGCTCCCTTTCCTCTTTCTTCTTTCAATCCTGATCAGTTGCCTGAGCCATTAGCTCTGGCCACCCAAGAGATGAAGCAAACTGGAAGGGCATCTGCATCCAGCACCAGAGACTCTACCCTGGACCTCTTCAGAGCCATAGCTGGGCATTAACAGATACCTGCTGAGAGTGTGGTGGTACAGCACTTGTCCAGCATGCACAAAACCCCAAGTTGCCTCTTCATCAATGCAAACAAACAAAAAAAAAAATAGGTGTGAAAAAAAAAGCTATAACCATTAAAACAGAAAGGCTATGGAGCCTTCCAGCTGGGACCATATCAATATGTACTTACTGCTGAATCACACAGTAACAGAAATGGGTGACTACCATTCCTCCTGGTTATACAATTAAATGTGAATAAATATAAATACATACAGTTTAAATACTTGAAAAACTAAGATCATTTCTACATATTTATTGATAGCATTTCATTACTTGAAATATGTAATAAACAGAGTTAACATGTATAGAATCTATATTAGAATTTTAAATATACCACTCTAGTATACTGATATGTAATAATTTCTTTAAACATTTCTCTATTGATCACTGACTTAAAACTTCCTATAAAAGTGAATGAGATACTACATGCCTTATCTTAAAATAACACTGATATAAGTCATTGTGGATGGCAGTGCACATCTATACTCTAAACAATGAGGAAATTGAGGCAGAAGGATCAGAGGTTTGAGGCCAGCCTAGTCTACATAGTAATAACTGGTCTCAAGATTAAAAAAAAAACTTTAAAAATATCAAATATGTCTCAAGGCCCCAGATGTTCTCATTGGAGTGTGTGCAAGTTAACATTGGCTGCTGGCCAGTGCTCTTCAGCTCCTCTCTGTGTGCTTTAGTGTCAGGTGTCTCCAACCCAGCCTGGGTCATGATGATTCACTGGAAAGATGCACAGAATGTAGAAAAGTTATCTTTGTGGTCTGGTATTATAATGGTAAAAGGATACTAATCCAAATCAGGAAAGGGAAAAAGCCCATAGGAAAAAGTTCAAGAGAAGCTGGTCACAAGCTTTCAGGTACACCTCACAACAGAGTCTCATGGGGATGCATTTCTTCTCCCAGCAATAATTTGTGGCAACACACTACATGCTTGGCTAACCAGGGAAGCTCACCTGGGCCATGAAATCCAGGAGTTTTATTGTTGTGTTCATGTGCACATAAGTCGTGTGTGTGTTTGTGTGTGTGTGTGTGTGTGTGTGTGTGTGTGTGTGAATCTTGTAGGCCATCAACACCCCCAGGACAACTGATCTCAGCCCCCTGCCAGACCACTGCAGATGGAAGGGGACACAAAGGGACCCTTCTAGTTTGAGTTCCAGGCCAGCCAGGTACAGAATAAGACTCAGCTTCAAGAACAGATAAAAGCAGGGTATGATGGCACACTTTAATCCCAGCAGTTGGAAGACAGAGGCAGGCAGATCTTGGCAAGTTCAAGTCCAGGTTGGTCTATATGGCGAGTTCCAGGACAGCCAGGGCTACATAGAAAGGCCCTATCTCAAACAAACAAACAAACAAACAAACAAACCATAAAAAAGCAGAGCATAGGGCATATTCATTTAACTCAAGCACTCAGGAGGCAGAGGCAAGCAGATCTCTTTGAGTTTGAAGCCAGCCTGGTTAACAGAGCTCCAGGACAGCCAGGACTGTATAGAATAGATACATAATAGATGTATCATAATAGATACATAATAAAACTGTGACAAGTTTTACTTTGCAATGATCCATCATCTGTAAGACACAGTGGAAATATTTTAATTCTGTAATGGAGGTATTTATTTCTGCCACATAAATATATTTAATTTGTACATGTATATTCCTAAATTATCTAGAAAAAAATGATACAAAATGGAAAACATGTCAATTTCCTGAAAATTTCCACTTGTGTGAGTAGCCAGAAAAAAAAAAGCAAGAAAAATAGTAACCTTACTATAAAGATGTTTTGAAATTGGCTATATTTTTAAAAGTAATAAGGAAGTCTGTTTTAAATAAAAAATCACTGTGGAAGGCAGGTGTGGTGCCTCATGCCTGTCATATCCACTTCTTGGGAGGCTGAGACAGGACTGCGACAAGTCTGAAGCCAGCCTGGGCTGTGTTGGGAGTTCCAGCCTTATTCTTATTTCTGTTTAATAAATAAGGGAGCTTCCACTTAGGAGACATGGGCAGTGAGTTCACATTTCACTGAGGACACAACCAAGACTCTGTGGAGCTGCCTCAGCCCCACAGGCACTTCTGAAGGGCACAGCTTTGTAGACTTTTTGTAACTCTGATATCTACCAGGTGGGATGATTGATGTCCATGGGACTATGACCTGAGGCTTCCTCCTTATCTCCAGTCATCTGAGTAGGACATGCACAACAGCACCAGGACCTCCAGACCCATGTTTTGCACTCCACTGGCCCAGTGAAGGACTTAAGTGTGTGGGAACAAATGGGCTGGCTGAAGGGCAAGCTTTTAAGCCTGCATAAAAAAAGATCTGCCATGCTGTTCCTCCCACGGAGCTTCTCCAGGGTGAAATGGGGTTTTGCGGCTGCCTCTTAGAGATCAAAGTTTTGGGAAGAGACGTCCGTTTTGTCTTTACCTTTCTCAAGTGCTTTGGCTAACCTGTCAACTAGAACAAATTTTGTTCTGCTAGGTCAGGGACACCTACACTGGGAGGGTCAAATCCAGCTTTCAGCAGATTCAAGCCACCATCACTCCACCTCTCTGTGGAATATAATGCTTTGACCACCTGCTTTCTGAAGCACCGATGGTGGGCCTCTGCCCTTCTCTGTCAGCACAGTCTTTGGCACATGCTTCCTTGCACAGGAAGGGCCAGGTGAAGACATATGTATAAACTGGAGGTGAGCAGCCTGGTCCCCAGCTTCGTCTCAAGCAGCCGTGAAACCTCAGAACACTTTCAATCTGCCCCAAGTCAGCTTTTCCCAGGAACCAGAAGAGCCAGACCTGCTGCTCTCATAGGATGCCGCTAGTGTTGACATTCTGGTTTTTGTTTTGCTCCGGAAAAGCCTGTCTTTAACATAGGGAGCAGGTCTGTTAGAGGGAAAGAGAATTTTGGGCTGGGTGGTGTGAGAAAAACTACTCAACCTAAGTGAGCCCCAGTCTCCTCACCTAGACAAATAGAGGAAATAGTCATTTCAATAAGATTCTGTATGCCATTAGGTGTGACAAATCAAAACAACCGCATAGCATCTTAAATTCACTAAGTGTTAGAATTCTTTTAAAGCAGAGAATGACAAGAGTTGAATAACAAGAATTTGAAGCAGCCGGATCTATTCCACATTGCTCATGGGCCTATGAAACAGTGTAGCTTCTGGGGAAACAGTTTGGTGAGTCTCCAGGATTACCATATCACCAGTGGCTCTGCTCCTAAGTGTGTGTCTAGGACAATGGCGATCCCAAGTGCACACTGGACTTGAGTACTCAGAACAGCATTTGAATGCCCAATAGGTAAACACAATACACTCTGTCGTCCAAATGAATGGGGAAGCCAGGCAGAGCGGATTGTGTCTCGGATCTTAGCTCTTTGGAAGCTGAGGCAAGAGGATTGCTGCAAGTTTAAGGCCAGTCGGGGTTATGGAGTTAGACTCAGGGTTATAAGGCAGGGAAAACAATTCTGAGACATCCCACAGTATGAATGAACCTTGAAAATATTACACCAAGTGGAAGCAAGCCCTTAAAAGCCACACACTATATACTTACTTTTATATGAAATGTGTGTAACATGCCCAAAGAGACAGAAAGTCAATTAATGATTGTCATAGGATCAAGAGATTAGGGAGCCAATAGTTTATAGCTAAAAGTCTCTTTCTGAGATGTCTGGAAAAAATGTCCTAAAACTGACTATTAACATTTGCCTGTATAACTCTATATTCACTATAAATTCACTATGAATTGTATAATTTTAAATCTTTTATTACTTTTTGAAAGTTTTAATTATTTTTATTTTTTTATTTACTTTACAGCCCAATCACAGCCCCCTTCCCACTTCTCCTCCCAGTCCCACCCTCATGCCCCCTCCCCATTTCCCCATCCCTTTATCCTCAGAGAAGGAGAGGCCTCACATGGGTACTAGCCCACCCTGGTATATCAAGTCACAGCAGGACTAAGCACATCCCCTCCCACTGAGGCCAGATAAGGCAGCCAAGCTAGAAGAAAGGGACCCAAAGGCAGGCAACAGAGTCAGAGACAGCCCCTGCTCCTGCTGTTTGGGGACCCACAAGATGACCAAGCTGCACGTCTGCTACATATGTGTAGAATGTCTAGGTCCAGGCCATACATGCTTTCTGGTTGGTGGTTCAGTCTCTATGAGCCCCCATAGGCCCAGGTTAGTTTACTCTGCATGGCTTCTTGTGGTATCCTTGACCCTTCCAGCTCCCTCAATCGTGCCCCCACTCTTCCACAAGATTCCCTGAGCTCTTCCTATTGTTTGGCTCTGGGTCTCTGTATCTGTACTTTGCTCATATTTGTCCTCCTCTGCTATCCTTTGTGTCCTTCCCCTGGCTAGTTCCTGCCCCCTCCCAAATAATCCCCATATTTGTAATTATATTATAAAATAAAGAAAAGAGTGTGGTTTGGTCTGAGGAGGCAAAAGCAATTTTGTACTGAGGCTAGACAAAAACTTTTCCTTTGACTTCTGGGATTATAGGGTTAGGACATCATGCTCAGCTGATTTTTATTCTTTTGGAAGCAGGTTTATTGAGGTAACATTTCAGGAATCAAGCAATTTTAATACACACACACACACACACACACACACACACACACACATATGCCCCCAAACATAACCTGCTCAGTCTGTATAGTGTTTCTTGAATGTGTTTTCTGAGCTGACTTTTTGGTATTAGAAAATCAACATTGTTTGTGTTTGTGTGTGGGTGTGTCCCTAAATACGTAGGTACCACACGCTCAGTCTGTATCATGTTACTTACATGTATATGTTTTCAGGGCTGGCCATTTGGTGTAGGATGAGCAACTGGTGTGCTCTTCCTGGGGGAAGACTATGTCTCCCACTCCCAGCATTCTTAGTTGCCTGTAGCTCTTTGTATAGGATTGAGGCCTCCTGGGTTCTTCTCCATTCACTTTTGCATGTCTATTGTTGCTGTCCTTGTTCAGGTAGTGTTTACATAATCATGATGGTGAGACTTGATGGCTGTAGCCACACTCTCTGTTTTCCCTTCACCAACTCATACACTCTGTCTACACACCTTGTAATCTTGGCATGCAAGAGCCTGAGTAGGAGGTTAGCCCTGGGATACAAAGTGAGACCTTGTCTGAAAACACTGTGTGTGTGTGTGTGTGTGTGTGTGTGTGTGTGTGTGTGTGTGTTTGTCTGCACGTGTAATTTCAAAATCCCATCGAGAAATATAAAATTGGAAGCACCTCCCTGAAGCCCCCTTTATTAGTCTTCTTTGGCTACAATAAAGTGCCATAATAGACTGGGAGATTTGAACAACAGAAACGTGTTCTTTTGGAGAGTCAAAGTCCAAGCTTAATGCATAGGCAGAGTTGGTGTCTTCTGAGACTTCTTTCTTAATTTTACAAATGTCCACGCTCTGCCTGTGGTCTCTACGGTTTTGCTGGTATGTTCCTATATCCTACTCTTATCTTTTCATAGTGAAGGCAAGTTAGATTGGATTAGAGACTACTATAGTGGCCTTAATTTGGTTGAAATGTGGTCAGGTTCTCTAACGTGCTGGGAGAGTAGGATTTTGGCACGAATTTAGAGCGAACATGACTCCTAAGATTCTTACAGTACCAATCGCCTTCACCCCTCACCAGGGTTAAGTGCTACTTTCACTTTTAAAGTAAGTAACTGCTACTTGTTTTTCTTTAGAGTTGAACCATCTCTGTGTTTGCATAAAGTTTCATTTTATCTGTTTATGAACTTTACATAAGCCAAGTCACCCCGCTTCTACACTCACCGGGGTAGATCCATCCATTTTGCTGTGGTCACCTGATATTCATTTCCACAGTACTAGAGCACTGTAAATTACATGTTCATTCTCACAGGGATGAGGGACATTAGGCTCGCTACCTCCTTCAGCCCATCACTTTGTGAAGATGTCTCTTGGCCTTCGTCTTCCAACTTAGCTTGCCAACTAGTTTAGGCTGTGTTTCAAAGCAGCCAAACCAATACAGAGTTCCAGGAGCAGCTTGAGTTTCGCCTTGCTCTAAGGCTCGGTCAAGGCCCAGGACTGTCTGTTTGATGCGCTCTACTGCATCAGGACCGCTGATGAGCCACAGCACCTTTCTCTATACGCACTGGCCACTTGATGCCCCTTTTGTGAAGCAGTTGCTCAAATCTTGGCCTCATTTGCCCTCTGGGTTGCCTGTCCCTTTGCTGGGTACTCTAGATGCAAGGCCTTTGCAGCTAGACGTGTTCTCTAATGATGCCTTGGAATGAACAGAAGCTCCAAACTGAACGTGCCACAGTGAGTCGGTCTTCCCCATTGGCTGCTGCTTGTGTTCATCTTGATTACAAAATCTTTCCTTGCCCAACATGAGCAAGCCATCCTGCTTTCCCTTCTAGCCTGGAATCCCTCCACAGTCAGTGTCTCTGTGTGTTTCCAGACAGGCTTTGAGACTTATCTTTCCATAGGCTGATTTTCCCAGCTCTGTTAGACAGTTGTCCTTGTACAGTGACGTGAGGTTCACCTGTCAAGTTTCAGTGAACTCTAGACTGTGAGGTTTTGTCCTAATCCCTGGAGGCAGCCAAAGTTGAAACTCAGCCCTTTAGCAATTTCCTTCAAGGAAACAGACCTCAAATAGCCACGGGCAGAATCACTTCCAAGCTTTGTCCTGTCATCCCAGTACTAGAGGGATATTACACCAAGATAGCCATGCGTAATTCCAGCCTGAGCTACACGTACTAACCTTGTTGGGTGAGCATAGGCCTAGATTGATACCTGGTATCTGGGAGTATGAACCAGGAAGACGTTTTGTAGGATTCACAGGATCAGAGTGAAAGACATAGTTGAAAAAATATATATTTTGTCTCAGATAGATCAACCAATGTTTAATGCATCCTTTCAGTCTAGAATACAACTCACTTGTCCTTCTGCTTCTTTGTCACCATGTCAATGAATTCATAGACTGGATATCTTTATTTTTAGGATGAGCCAGTCTGTTACCATTTCTATGCTATGGGACAGTCCCATAGGATGCCAATTCTGATCAGTCTCTAGAAATGAGAGGGATTACAGTCTTTTAAAAAAGGTTTTTATAAATACTTTTTTAATTGTTATCTTTCTTTTTTATATATTATTTTGACACAGGGTCACTACAAGTAGCTCAGGCTCACCTGGAACTCATGGGGTGGCTAAGGTCTCTTGGACTTTGGTTTCATTTTGGTCAGTATCTAACAAGTTCATTACTGTTCTAGTTTTGGCTGACCTGGAACTCATTGTGTAATCCAATCTGTCCTCAAGCTCACAGACATCTGTCTGCTCTTCCTCCTGAGTGCTGAGATTACAGGTGTGTGCAACCAGGCTTGGCGCTTGTTATTTTAAAGGGGATTTTAATATCGGATTTTTCATTGGGAAACCTGACCCAAACCACCTTAGCTATCACTACAAATCCAGGACATCCACATGCTTTTGTTCTAATCAAGCCTATAATATTTTTAGTTAATACAAATTTTTATGATAAATGTATATTGTATAGGTTTATTCACAGGCCTTCACTCTTGTAAAAAAAGTTTTGCTATGTGCACACAGGACTAGAATTTGTTTGTAGTTTGTAGCTGTTGCAAGTAGTGCCATTATGAACATCCTGTTTGCTCATATCATTCAGGTACACACATATTACTCTTGGGTATTCACACCTACAAATGGAAGTACTGCACTAAGGGTGTGCACATGTTTAGTTTCAAAAAATTCTACCAAGCAGATTTACACAACTGATTCCCAATCTGTGCTTTCACCAGAAGTGCACTATCTTTTGAAAATTTAAGACACTCAAGAGTTAGTGGATGCTAGGCGAAGGACAGACATTTTTGTCTGTGCTGTACCGCTCTGTCAGCCAGCCATAGTCCTGGAAATTACCCCTTATGCATGCTCCTGTGTGTATTGCCCCACTCAGGTTGTGTTTATAGCAGACTTTGAATGTCCTCTGTAATGTATTAACAATTATTTACATCCTCAAGTTTTCTGAACCTTTTTTTTTTTTTTTTTTTTTGTCAAATGTCTTATTTTATTATTTTTGGTGTCCTGGAAATGGAACCCAGGACTTTTCTTTCTTTTTTTTTTTAACCCAGGACTTTTCAAGTACTCCATCACTGAACTATAATCCCTAGCCTCTTCTGAGACAGGGTCGCATTGTATAGCCCTGTGAACTCACAATCACCCTACACAAACCACCCAGGAGTGAGGATTAGAGGGTTCTACCACCATGTCTAGCTTAGTAATTTATATTCTTATGTTCTTCTAGAGTTCTCCTTTCACACACACACACACACACACACACACACACACACACACACACAAAATATATGTAGAAGCTAGTTCTTCATATGAAAGGGAAAAAACAGCTCCAGCACAAGAGTAGTTAAAACACCATGACTAGTCCAATATTTTAGGTGACATATTTCTGCCTTCTGCTAATGTTTCATAGCAGAAATATCAGCCCCTTTCCATGTAAACTAGTGAGGGTTTGGACAGAGGACAAGCACATCATATGTTCTGCAGATCTTGCAATGGGAACTGTCAAACTTTGCAATCAACACTGCTGCAGTGTTGCTACTGACACACTTCCAAAAGACTTCATCTAAAAACAAAAAGCCACCATGGGCCTGGAACAAAATATCCAGCGTGGGAAAATGTCTCTCCTTTTGCCATGTAGCTTGTAACATCCAACTGGAGCTTGAGGGCCAGTACCAGGGAGGTTCTTTGAGTTTTTCTAAATGCTTTGAGGGTAGCAACATATTTCAAAGAGGGAGTGAAAAAAAGGGAACCCCTTCCTAGCCCCAGGGAAATGTCTAGGGCTGACACTCAGAGAGTCTACTCAGGTGTTGGGGCTGGAAATTTCTCTAGAGGGAAATTGGTGGGGAACAAAAGCTTTAAACAATGAAATATTGTCAGGCGGTGTTGGTGCACGCCTTTAATCCCAGGACTTGGAAGGCAGAGGCAGGTGGTTCGCTGTAAGTCTTAGGCCAGCCTGGTCTACAAAGCGAGTCCAGGACAGTCAAGGCTACACAGAGAAACCCTGCCTCAAAAAAAAAAAATGAAAAATTGGTTTCACCTCAAGAAAGATGGAGCTTACATGGGTAGTACACTGTGGCTCCTGGATATATCCCCTTCCCTTCACGCACGAGCTGGGCATCCCCAGATGCTCACTCACACCCACCCACCTCCCCTTGAACTCTGAGTCAGTCGCTAACTTCTGGAGTGTTCTGCTTACTAGAATGTGTGTTACCGTATCTAGCTTTTAACTTCATTTTTAGTGCATATATTTCTGGACAATATCATAGTTGTGTTATTGCTTTTGTAGTATTGGGGATACAATCCAGGGCCTCACTCAAGTTGGGGAAATGCTCTACAACTCAGCTAGACTCTCAGCTTATGCTGTTTTGATACCCATATGAATAGTGCATGGGTTACCATAGTAAAGACAATTAGTATACACATCATCCCATCATGCGTGCACGCGTGTGTATGTGTGTGTGTGTGTGTGTGTGAAGAGTACCTAGTCTACTCTCATCAAGATGCCATTAATCAATACAATATATCACCTCTGTTACAAATAGAACCACCATATTACTTAGCAATCTCTTTTTGGATAGCTGGCCTAAGGGACTGGTATCACTAGGTCATCACTGATGAACAATTATTTACATAATTTTTATAACCTGGCTATTGTGAATAATGCTGCACTGAATATGGACTAGAGGTATCTTTGAGTTAGTGACACCATGGCTTTTCCTCCAATTTCTGCCCTGTTTGAGTTCTTGCCTTGACTTCCCTCGACAGGGAATTCCAACGTGTAAACTGAAATAAACCTTTCTTCATTGAGTTATTTTGGTCACTGTCACAGCAACAGAAAGCAAGGTAGGACAAAGGAGCAAATGTCATTCCTCCTTGGGCCTTGTCCATTTTATTTTCCTTTTGTTTGTTTGTTTGTTTGTTTGTTTGTTTTTTAGAAACAGGGTTTTTCTGTTTAGCCTTGCCCATCCTGGACTCACCCCGTAGATGATGCTACCTCTGCATCCTGGAGTATTAGATTACAGACATGCACCACTACATCCAGCTCCACCCTATTTTCTCTCACGAGGGCAGGGGACACACCAAGTAGGATAGGCTGCTCAGCGAGCCCCCAAGAAAACGCATATCTCTACTTCTGTAGTACAAGAATCGTAAGTATATACCACCATGCCTGGCTATTTATTTATTTGTGCATGAATGTTCTGCCTGTGTGAATGTCTGTGTGCCATGTATGTGCAGTATCTGTGGAGACCAAAAGAAGACGCTAAAGCTGGAGTTACAGATGATTGTGAGCCACCATGTGGGTGCTAGGAATCAAACCTGTGTCCTCTTACCTGCTGAGCTATCTCCCCAGACCCTCTGGCTTTTTATGTGGGTGGTGGGTGTTGAACTCGGGTCCTCACATTTTCACAGCAAACACTTTGCATACTGAGCTGTTTCCTCAGTCCCTGTTAAAAAAAAATTTCAAAACAATTTTTAACTTAATAATTCTCTGAATTTCACGTTTTTTGTTGTTTGAGACAGGTTTCTCTGTGTAGTCTTGGCTCTCCTGGACTCACCTGTAGACCAGGCTGGCCTCGAACTCATGGGATTAGAGGTGTGTGCCAATGTGTCCAGTAATTTCACATTTATCAGTTTTGACAGGGTCATAGTACATATCTCTGGCTAGCCTTGAACTTGAGACTGCTGTGTCAGCATGCCAAGGGCTAGAATTAGAGCCATGTATTACTATACCTAGCTTTATTGTTTACTTGTAATAGTTCTTTTCATACTGTGGACACCATATTATATACATATTTTGCAAATATTTTCTCTCATTCCATAGGTTGATTTTTTTTCATTTCCCTGATATATTTAGAATATAAGTTATAATGATAAATTGATGTCTTGTTTATGCGTATTGAAAGCTTATTGAGAATAAGAGATAGGCCTTCTTACCTCAGACTCAAGCCTGTTTAAGTGTCTTTCAATTTTTCCTATCTTGGGGCACACTGATCCCCTGCTTTTGTGACAAGAAAGAGTATTAACAACATTGCACCCTACAGAACAGCTAGAAGGTAAAACCATGGCCAATAGAGGTGTTATCACATGGTAAAAAACAAAAAACCAACCAAACAACAAAACCCCCCTGCTTTGGGAGCAAGTAGAGAATGCTGTGGAACTCTCAATCAGGCATTCAAGGTAGCTCTCAGCAAAGCTTCCCCTGTGAGTCTGCTAGATGCTGAGTGTCTGATTTGATGAGGTTTTAATATTTGTTACATGCTATTTGTTCTTTTACACTTGCTCATTGTATGCCCAAAAAAACGTATTTAAAAATCAAAAGCTAAAGAGGATCATTCTCTATGTAGTATTCATTAGAATACAAAAATTGTTTGGCTTTTCCAAACATTGATGAAGCTTTAGCTGGACATGGTAGTTCATGCTATGCAAATTTATTTCTCTCTGCATTTCCTCATACATAAAAACCCCTGCACAAGAAGGCCAAGGTAGAAAAATCACCGAGTTGAAGAGTCTGGCCCGGCCTACAGAGTAAGATTTTGCCTCAAAAAAAAAAAAGTTCTGATTGACATCAGTCTAAGCACACTTTATCAAGCAGCAGTCCATCTACAGCCTGCAAATTATTTGTGTAACCTTGCACAAGATTTCATTATCAAACCCCTCTATTCCTCTGGCTAAAAAGTTGGCAGAGGGATTTTGGAGCCTTTGTGATAGTGTGAGCTCAACTGTGAGCTCAGATCAATGGTTACTGAAGTTGCTATTTGTACAAACAAAACCTCAAAACCTGAAATACGCCTCTTTTTGAAAAAAGATTAAGAAACTTCATTACAAAAAACGAATGCAGTCACCATCCCTCGATACATTTGTGACTAGATCACACACACACAAAACAGACAATGGTTACTGTATTATAGCCAGGTTCCTTCTAAAGGACACAGTGTAATTTGCTTCCCAGGGTAAGGTGCTGCAAGACAGATCCTTCAAGGAAGCAGGTAATCCCTTTTGACGAAAATATGTAACAATTTGGAATTGCAAGAATGCAGTTGTCCAGAAAACAGGCTAAACTTAAAACTGTAACACAGCATCTGAGACAGTTCAGAGGGCCACGCTTCCGCACCTAAAACCATCTTGTTACCAGCAGCTGACAGAGCAAGCAAGCTTCCCATGGAGTTTCTATACAACGGTCTGAATCTCAGAAGTCTTTTTAACTAAACACCTGGCCATGTTTACTTGGCTACTGGAAGAGCTTAAGAGACACAGCCCCAGTTGTGTTTCCGTGGGCAGGAGCTACCCAGTCCAAGCTGCCTGAGGAGCGAGCACCACTTATGAGAAACCATCTGTGAGTGGGTTGGCCTTCTCCTCCGTATTTGAAGTTGGCCTTGGTTCACAATTCTTGGCTTGTACACTGTGTATTGGGCAGCAGCAACAGCTGGAGGCTACAATGCGGAGTGACATGGACATGGTTGAAGCAAGTGCCTCTGGACAAAGCTCGTTTTAGGGAGAAAGGACAAGTTGTTCTAAGAGGGAGTGTTTGAGCACAGAGATTGGGCTGTGACCTGGCCTGACGTACCAACCAATCTTGGATTAGATAGCATGGAAAGGACATCTCTAGCCCTGCAATGTGCTAAATATCCCAGGCTAAAAGTTGTTTAACCATGACATTAAATCTTATCAAACTCTTCCTACCTTTTAACATACATATCCAAGTATTAATGCTGGGGAATACGAACACTTAATGACTAACCTAGTCCTCCAGGATACTACAGTAAACATGGACAGATCAGCTTTCAAATGCAGACCTAAGGTGGAACCTTCAACCTTCCCGAGGTTCTGATTTTTTTTAAAGGAGTAAAATACATATATCAGAGGCGTGTATAAAATACACATATACTCTGCCACTCCAACTCACACCACCTCATGAGGTTCAGGAAACAAAAGCAGCAGCTCAAAACTTGTGATTATGAGCCCAGTAGCTGTCCCCTACTACAGGTGCTGGAGTAAACGGTCAAAAGTGGGCTGGGATACCTTATGCCCCACAAACAAGTCATGATGGCAGACAGAGTTGTAAAACCTGGCTAGGGCAATGTTTCTCCTAAGAGCTTGCTTTGCCATGTCTCTGTAGCCTGCTAACCCTTATCTATGGCAGGACTGGTGTTTCACCCTAACACCAGGCACACATCACGAAGGGGCTTCAAGTAGTATCCACCCTGTTCACCTGTCCTTTGCTAGAAGAGACCTTAGCAGTTTTACCAGTGGAAGAAAGTGGCCTCACTAAGGCCGGTTGAGTCAGAAATTTAAGCCTGTAATACAGAACAGTTTTAAAAATGTAATACTGTTTATTTAACTTCAAAAACATCTCAGCATTCTAAACA
Organism: Acomys russatus; assembly: GCF_903995435.1. Classification (NCBI taxonomy): domain Eukaryota; kingdom Metazoa; phylum Chordata; class Mammalia; order Rodentia; family Muridae; genus Acomys; species Acomys russatus. The sequence continues at coordinate 121,131,480 of NC_067169.1, read as the reverse complement.
TACAAAAAATAACAGAATGTTGCAAATTGCGTTTAAGTACAGAGGGTTCTTGAACTCTCATGGATGCAGTAGGTTTTTTTCTTTTTTTTTTTTTTCTTTTGCTGACAACAATGAGTTCTACAGTTTGTTTAGAAACAGTTTAAAATCTACCGCACTTAACTAAGGAAAAAAATCCAAACACTTCTCATGCCAGCTGACCCCTCCCCCCTTTTCCACAGCTAAGAATATCAGAATGCTATGCCACTATATACAAAAACAAGACAACCTGAAGGTAAATGGATGCCCACCGCAGTATCAACAGGTCCAGCCTCACAGTGCACGCCCTGAGCTACAGCCCCCTCCAAAAGGCATCTTCCTCTCACAGCCTCCGCGCCAAACAAGGAGCATTGAGCATCTGTCTGCGTTGCTTTGTTCTCTTTACAAACTATTGATATGTACAGCTTACAACTCAAGATTTCTAGCCAATAACCATATAGTTAACATTACCTTACGTGTTGAAAACAAAATGCCAGAACATCTTCAAATGCCTTGTCACACCAACAGCAAAGTGCACAGAGTGAGGAGAACATGAGAGTGCCTTTTCATTTTAAAAATGTTTGGAGCTATGTACAACTTTGATACAGTTTCAGGGCGCTCCAGACACCCACGGCCACTTCATGTAAACCACTGACACTTTGAGAAACTACAATGTGATCGTGATCAAATTTTGTAATTAAACCTAACAAGGGCAATAGACACAGCTCAAATAAGAGATGTGTCAATCACGGCGCTCTCCTACTCTAAGGTATTCACAAGGAGACAAATTTTATTCATCTTCATCTTCCTCTTCCTCCTCTTCTTCCTCTTCCTCCTCCTCTTCCTCTTCTTCCACCTTTTTCCGGGCAACTTTAGCAGGACCCTTGGCACCATCAAACTTTCCTTTAGACTTATAATCAGCAACATCCTGCAAGGAACAAGGAAACATTGGGAATGAATGGCTCTAGGTACAGAAAGAGTAGAAGTGGGGTGCTGGCCTCGATTAAAAAAGCAAACAGATAACAGTTTTCATATGCAAATGTTTCTTGCATATTCAAAATTGCAGGTCAATAGGCCTCCAAGTGTCCTTTTAAGTCATGTTAATAACTATCAAATCACTTTTCCTCTGGGGGTAGGGGTGGGGGTGGGGGTAGGTGCAGTTTCCAGGACTAGTTTTAAATGAGGGGGTGGAGTTTAGGGAGGGAAGGGTAAGAGGACTGTCAGAAGCAATAACATCAGCCTCCATCACTATCTTACAGGGACCGATCCCCTTCATGCTAAGGTGAGCAAGCAGCCTGGTTTAGCAGAGCAAACAGGAAGCATGCTCTTACCTTTTCATACTTCTCCTTCAGCTTCGCTGCCTTGGTAATGTACGGCTGCTTTTCACTGTCACTCAGGTTATTCCACATCTCCCCCAGCTTTTTGGCCACATCTCCAATGGAGATGCCAGGGTTTGTGGATTTGATCTTGGGGCGGAATTCAGAGCAGAATAAGAAAAATCCAGACCTTTGTGGAGAGATTTATATAAATCAGATAAGCATGCACCACACACAAAAAAAATTCCTTTTGTCTATACATTCCTTCTTTTTTGAAACATGGTCTTGCTATTTGTAGCACAAGCAAGATTCAAACTTCCAATCTTGTATTCTCCGCCCCCAAGTGCTGGACTTATAAAGTGTGCATACCACTAGGAAATACAATTACTTCTTTGCGTGTTTTCTCTTCGCACACATAGAATCTCCACATTCAGTGCCAGTCATAAAAGTACAATGTGCAATGCCTTTGTCTTCCAATTACTAGGTAAAGGAAAAGTTATGCATCTCTGGTGTACTTAGTAGAAGGACCAACAGGAAACTTCTGCAGCCCCAAAGACCCAGTGTTACCTAGAGAAAATATTTAGAAGCCTCTGTCTCAGCATCTTTTTAAAAGCTCTTTCAAGAAAAAGGAAAGCTTTCAACTATTATTATGTATCTCATAGCCACTTACGGAGGTCTTTTGGGAGCATTAGGGTCCTTCTTCTTCTTGCCTCCTTTAGCTGGTCCATAGTCTTTCATTTCCCGATCATAGCGAACTTTATCCGCCTTTGCCATTTCATCAAACTTGGATTTCTCTTTGCCAGACATTGTCTATAAAGAACAGAATTTATTCAATTTCTGGATGCACTGAAACACATATTTGCCCAGTGGTTTTTACAATTCAAGTGGCAGTTATAGACCCCTTGCAAAAAGACAAAAAAAAAAAAAAAGAAAGAAAGAAAGAAAGAAAAAGAAAAAAACAAAACCAACCAACCAAACAAAAACCGTTGCATTTAATTTTTAAAGTAGATAGGGAAAAAAAGCCAGCCAATTGGAGTAACTCTTCAAATGAGCAAATCCCAAACGTCAAAATGCAAATGCTAGCCTTTGAATCAAACAAACATTCAAATACCTTCCACCTCTCAGAGCATTTCTTGGAAAACTCAGCAAAGTTGACTGGGACCTCTGGGTTTTTCTTCTTATGTTCTTCTCTGCATGTCTGCACGAAGAAGGCATAAGCAGACATCTTGCCCTTTGGTTTCTTGGGGTCACCTTTCGCCATCCTGACTGATGTTTGGAGAGATGAGAAAGAGAAGAAAACGCAATGAAGAACGGAAAGGAAATACAAAGAGAAACCAAGGGCAAAGCCAAATTACGTTTCTTGGTATGAACTCTCTTCCCCCTCAGCTCCTGATGGCAGCAGAAGGCGGAATGGGAAAGAAATCAGCTTCACTGTCGCTTGTCATTTAACTTTTGACCAGCATGAAGCGCGCTGGTGTACAAGTTACTTCTCCAGAGTGATCACCAAGTTCTTCAAATGGGGTACTGAGCACTCCACGGTACTGGACTGCCTCTATTCTGTAGTTCCCACCACCAAAACTCTTAAGAACTAATGGGAAGACAGGTTTGTAGAGAAGGTAGGTGACAAAGATAAGACTTCATTTCCACTAGGCGGTTGTCCCATTAATTCTTACTTTTAAATGAGAAATCAAAGGAAACAAATAGGAACAGTATGAAATGCCAAGGTTGCTGATATATTTGTCTTATAAAATGGCTTTTTACAACAGTGGTATCTAGAAAGCAAGCAGGTATCTTTCATACTATTAGTTGAAACCTGTCACTTCGTCACCAGAAAAGGGGGGGAGGGTACATCAAAAGAACTAGTCTTCTGTGTAATGCAGAAATGCAGGTCTAGCCAGAATACTTTCTCCAAAGTTTCCAAATAAAAATGCAGCTGTGGCGTGTCATCCTCCCTGTGCCCCCCCTTCCCCGACCGCCCGCCCGCTTCCCGCCATCTTTTCCTTTTCCCACACCCAAGGTCATCATGTAAAACTAAAGCACTCCCCTTGGCACCAAAGGCCCGCAGGGCTACATTAAAGCCCCGCCGCGGCATCCCGAGTGGGGCGGGTCCCCGCACCCTGGCGTCCAAGCCGGCAGCGGACAGCCCCTGTCGGGCCATGTCCTCGTTGGTCCGGACACCCGTATTTCACCTTCCATTTTGTCCAAAGCCTCGAGATGAAAGAAAGTGCCCGTGAAATCCGGGGCTGCCACCCCTGGACCAAGCGCAGTGCCGGGGGGGCGGCGGCGGCTGGGGGTTGGGGGGGAACGTGGGGCCCGGCGGGCCACAGTCGCGGATGCCGCGCCTCCGAGCCCCACTCGCTAAAATGGCTGATCCGCGCGCGGCCGGCGCAGGCGGCGACAGCAGTGAACAAAGCGGCCCGGGCCCCGCCACCGTCGCCCGCTCGCCGGCCCCCACCCCGCCCCGCCCCGCCCCACGCGGGCCGCCCGAGGGCGCCGAGCCGCCAGCCCGGCCTCCCCGCCCCCGACGCGGGCCGCACTCCTCGGGATAACAAAGGCGCCCGTGCAGCCATGACGCTCCACACAGCGGGGCCCGCGGCAGCGCCCCGGGCTCCGCACGCTGTCGGGCTCCGCGGTCAGAGCCTGCCCCCGGGTTCCCCGCCAGCCTCGCCTGAGCCCCGCACCAGCTGTACTCCTCCCGCCGCCGCGCAGTCGGCACCTGCCCCCCTCCCCCCGCCCCCGGCCACCGCTCCGCGACGGCCATGTTCAAGCAGAGCTATCGGCTCAGCCCGCGGACCCGCACCGTGTCCGGCCCGGCCTTCCCGCGAACTTTGCCCGCGCCTCAGCCCCCAGCCGCACGGCCGCTCCCTGTGGAGTCGCTCCCGGGCTGGGGCGCGCCCAGCACCCTTCCCGCCGCCGCCGGGACGCGCGCCGCCAGAGCCCGCAGCCGCCTCTTGCTCGCCGCGCTGCCGCAGCTGCGGAACATCTGGCCAGGGGCTGCTCAGCCGCCAGGCTGCTGCCCCTGGGGCGAACGCCAAGGGAGGCTCTGTGTTAGAGGGCCAAGACCTGAGAGGCAGCAGGCTGGAGCGCAGGCACTGGAAAAGTTGAGACACCTGAATTGCTTCTTCCTTCCTGGCCACCTAGCAGCAGAGAAGGAGAAGGGGCTGCAGGGGCGCGGGAGCAGGCACAGCGAGAGCGGCCGCGGCGCGCTCGCGGAGGCGCGGGCCGGAAAGTTGTGCGGGCGCCGCTGCAGCTGCAGAAGCGGCGGCGGGCGCGGGCGGTGCGAGACGTACCTGTATTGTTCGCTAGTCTGGGCAGCGCAGGGCACGACGCGCGGCTCAGCGCTCCCCAGCCTCGCGCTAGCTGCCTCCACGAGAGCCGCCTGATTGGCCAACGGGCTCCGCCGTTTAAAACAACCTCCTCGCCCGGCCATTGGTTGCAGGCCTCATGCATATTAAGCAGCCGCCCTCGCCCATTGGGCGCGGCCTCTGGGCTCATTCATTCAAACATAACAACCCGCGGTCGCCTGCTGCGAAGGCAAAACACAGAATAATGATATTCTCTGAAACCCACCTCCAGCACCGGCCTCGCGGAGCCAAAGTGCATCTCCAAGGACTTTGGAGAGCTGGCCCTCAGGTTCCCGCAGGCCTCGGCCTCTGGCGTGAGAAAGCGAGGTCGAGCTCAGCTGCTTTGCCCTCTCGACACTTTGGCCACCCCTAGCTCTCATCTCGGCCTAGGGAAACCCCCTGGGCTGTTTGGCGAGGGCCGAAGGTCCAACTCTGCCCCGCTGTGACACAGCAAGGACCTAACTTCAGGCCCGCACTCAGTGCCCAGTCAAGTACCCACAGCTGCTGCATCCTCTCAGAAACCAGCAGCTTTCGCCTACCTGAAAGAGGCCTGGCTGTGCCTTCGTGGATAGCATTCAGTGCAGCTCTTTGCAGTAATTTCCAGAGACTTTGTGTAAGCAAGCACCTGCAGTTGAGGAAACAGCAGGCTAGGATAGCTAAGAGAGGAAAACGGGATCTGATAAGAGCAGAAAAATTGTGAGAAGTGGTAGTTTTCTGAGCAAGGAGTGTCAGAATAACATAGGTTGAACCTCCTGTCATCACCACCCCATGCAGGAATGCATTTCTCTTTTCTGATAATCTCCTGAATTAAAAAAAAAAAGCACCTGGAATGATTGGCTTGTAGATTTTGCCACGGGCTGGTGGTACGTATTGCCTTGGAGAATCAGACTAAGAATCAGCCTTGCTTAAAAAACATCTGAGAAGACTGACACAGCAGTACAGCACTCACATGTGGGGTGGGGGAAGTTGGTGGTTTTAATGCCCCCACTAAAATGTATTGAAAAATATCTTCTGGCCCTTACATCTATGAGATGCCACAACTTTCTGAAAGACTTGAAGAAAAAGGAAGGGTGCAAAGAAGATTATTTTAAACGTCAACACAATTGGACACAATAAAGTCTTAGGGTGACAATTCAAGCCCTTGTTTTTTCATAGATGGGATGACCAGACAGGGCTTTTTTTTTCTCAGCTCCAACCGGAGCTCACCTGCCTTCCCTCCAAACCATAGTATCTCTGAGCAATTCACCAGAGTGTTTTATGAGATCTGACCTCTGAACCAAAGCATCGAAGCCTCTCATGTTCCAGGCATTTGTAGGCCAGGCAGTCAGAATGGACTCTTAAAATAGACGAGACACCTCTTGTCCAGCATTCTGCCCACACAGGAAAGCTGAACTTAACACTTCCAGAATGTCAGACCAAAGACACGAGAGTGTCTCCAACCACATAGCTAGACCCTTGCTTCTGCATTGCACCCCCAACCCCATCCCATTCCCTCTAGACATGCCCCTTCCCCACTCCACAAGTGACCCCCTTTCTGTAGACATACTTCAAAAGACGAAGGGCCTATTATTGCCATTTGAAGGACCTTTCATCGTCTCTACCTAAGAGAGTCATACTGCTGGGCAGTGGTGGCACATGCCTGTCATCCCAGCACTCAGGAAGCACAGGCAAGCATATCTCTGTAAGTTTGAGGTCAGCCTGGCCTACATGGAGAGTCCTAGGCCAACCAGGGTACACAGAAAACCCTGTCTCAAACCAAAAAAGCCGACTGTCAGATATGAAGGTGGTTGCCATGGTTCTATATACCACCCCCAGACACCATGCCAAGTGCCTTTTTCTGATTCAACTTTTCCTGATTCTTTCTGTCCCTCCGCTCCTAGGCACAAACTCCTTGAAGCCTCAATTCCTTCTGTAACAGCATGCCAGAGAACAGACTGTGTCCTAGTGAGTTCCTATTTGTCAAAAATCTCTCGTAATTTAAAGCCATGTCCATATGGTAAATATCTAGTACTATCTGGGCATAGTATGGCACACTCATAATCAGGATTTATAAGATTGAGAATTGAAGCTCTCAAGATTGAGGCCAGAGCTGGCCTGACTACACACTGACCTCAGTCTCAAAAAACATCCCTACTAGAAAGTAACAGAAAGGAGGTTGCATGAAGGAGTAGGGCTGGACGGAAGGGACAGACAATCAGTGGTTCTGTCATCAATTTCCTGCGCTTTGCCATGTCACATCACTTTCCCAGAGGTGCAGCCCAGGCTGATGTCAGGGACTACAAAGTAGTGCGCTTCCAGTGTGCAGCTGATGGCAGCTGGTACCTGCTGGCTTGGCAAGAAAAGTGGAGAGAGTACCCAGCACAAGTAAGCTTGTGAGCAACTGGCCGAGGAGCAGAAAGCACTCCAGGGAAAGCATTTCCAGCCTTCAGTCAGCTCTGAGGCTCAGAAGCAGGCAAGGCCTATCCACAAAAGACAACCACTAGCAAGAATCCCTTAAGCTGCTTCGCTGCCTAGAGAAGTTATGAAAACATCAAAAGTAAATACGAAATGGGATAAAGTGTAGCAAATGCTATTTAAAGAGGTTTCCAGTCCCTGTCAGCTGAAGGTCCCCAAAAGATTAAACAGAATCGTCATCATTCAACAGACATGAACCCCTGGGCCTGTGGCACTTTCTCCACCCCATCTGGGCAGGCAAACACCAAAGTCTTCACTTGGGTACCTATGGCTTAAAGGGGCTCCCCAGAGGCCCAGCCAGGCCAGGTTCCTTTTAAGAATCAATAGAAGCCGGGTGTAGTCTCACATTCTGGGAATGCAAGTGCTAGGGCGGCTAGGACCTACTGGCCAGCTGGCTTCACAAGACCCTGTCAGAGAAAACCAAACACAAGTGCTACGCGTGGTAGTACATGCCTTTATTCTCCGTATTCTGGAGACAAGGCAGGCAGATCTCTGTTACTTCTAGGCCAGCCTGGTCTACATAGTGAGAACCTGTGGAATCAATGGAAGATTGGTTCCATCCCAGGGCTCACATAAAGAAAACAGAGAACGGCAAAGGAAGCACAGCCAGAGTGCCTATTTCAAAAAGGGGTGAGCTAAGCTGGGATTGTTCAATCCTTTAAAAGATGCCAAGGCTGTGAGGACCTCCAATGAAGCCATTGTAAATCGATCCAGATCTTGATGGGTAGGGTGTCTTTGACTGCTAGCTGGCTTTCAGCCCTTCCAGCCGTTGACCCACCCTGCTCATCCTCCTATGACCAAGAATAGCCCAGTTGTCCCCTCTGCATCTCCAGACCATATCCACCCTATACCTAGCCCTCTCCTTTCTTCCTCGGTGGTTGGCAGCGCAAGTGCCATCATAAACCGAGTGGACACTTGGGAAGATAGCTGGTACCGCTTTCTGGAACACGAAACAACCAGAGATGCACTCAAGTCCCTGCTTGGTCATGGGCGCAACAGACTTTGGCGAGCTGCAGCCAGCACCCTCCTCAAAGAGGGGCTCACAGTTCTGAGCAGCACCCTGAGAGAAGTCCACAGGAGCCAAGTGAGATGGAACTGTGCCTCCTCTCCTGGCCTGCTGCACAGTTGAAGCCTTGTAAGCCTCTGGGGAAATCACCCACCGGCCTATGACTGAAGCAAGGCTTGAGCCCTGGAGCTCTGGGCAGTTCACCCCATGGCTTCAGCCAAGGCGGCTGAAGCACTGCCTTGCTGTAGTACTGCCCTCACTCCAGATGGACTCAGCTGCTTCTCCTGGGCCCACTGGAAAGGAGCAGTGGAAGACATGGTCATTTAGCATCATGACACAGTCCTCTTGAGCAGCACAGGGGTTACAAGGGCCCCTTTCAAGTTGACTGAAAGGCCAACTAGAAATGGGTCCACAGGAAACTAGTAGTCATCAAAGTACCAAAAGCCGGATGCTTTTGGATGGGGGCAGAGAGGGCTAACAGCAGGCCAGGGAGGGGAAGGCCAGGCATTTGGGGAAGATGGCATTTGCAAGGCTTTGCTCTCTCACACATAAGGACTGGGGGAGAACAGAGAAAGGACATTGCCACAGGGGGCCTCTACCAGCAGGTTCACTCCCAGAACAGCCCTATCCTGCAAAGCCTGGACTGCTTCGCTCTATTGCTAGGTGACCTAGTTAAGACAGTCTCACCCAGCCCTGAATGCCCTGTTAGAAGACTCACATTGGAAGTAGGTGCGCTAGCTCCCCCTAAGAGTGGTTTTTATTTAATTTAATTTTATTTGTTATTATTTATTTATTGGCTTGTTTGGTTTTGGTTTGTTGAGACAGGATCTTACAATGCAGCTCAGGCTGTCTTGGAATTCACTCTGTAGACCAGGCTGACCTCCAACTCACAGAGATCCACCTGCTTTTCCCGAGGGCTGGGTTTAAGTGCTAGGATCAAAGGCCTTTGCCTCCAAGCCTGACCTGTTTTGTGGTACTGGGAATTAAGTTCAAGACCTTGCACACGCTAGATAAGCGGTATCTCTGATCTTTATTTCAAGACTGGGTCCCGGCTGTCCGCAAAGTTGCCATCCTCATGCGTCAGTTTCCCAAGCACTGAAATTCCAGGCTCATCCTTTAGAGTTTGGTCAGGCTCAAGTGGTAGCCTTTCAGTTCCTGAAGGTATGTAAAAAATTTAGTTCTGACCTCAGGGGAAGGAGTGAATTGGCCAGCACCTACCTCCTTGAGAAAGGGAAAGAGCTTTTCTTCATCACCTGAGGCGAATCTTGGAGCAGGATACTAAGGAGGAAGCAGCTTTTGCCTGGGGAAAAGATACTTTTTTTTTTTTTTTGAGTCAGGATTTCATTGTGTAATGTAGCTCTCTCTGGCTGGCCTCAAGCTCAGAGAGCCATCTGCTTCTATGGCCCAAGGGCCAGGACAAAAGATGTGTACCACCACCACGTCCCGCTCAAGACTTACCTTTAAAAAACTGCTCTTGGGTCCCGCTCAATCAGTACTTGGCAAGATCCAGGACTTGATTTAGAATCCAAGAACCCACATAAGTAACTGGGTACTCTTTCATGTACCTATAATCCCAGGAACAGTGAGATGGAAGGCAAAGACAAGCAGGTCCCTGGAAGTTCACGAGTTCCAGGCTAGCAAGAGATCTTGTCTCTCACAAAAGGCAGAAGGTATACCAGGATCAACGCCAGAGGTGTCTTCTGACTTGTGAACTCTAGCACTCACAAATGTACCCCACTTCGAATGCACAGAAACTAAAGATCCTGTCCTTGGTAGAGCTCTTGAGAGTTTACCTAGCATATTCAAGTCCCTAGTTCCCTCAGAACCAGCACCACATATTAAATAGTACTCCTCCTTTTTTCTTTCTTTCTGTTCTATATTTGTTTGTTTTTCTTTTTTACAGGATCTGTTTCATACAAGCTAGGCTGGCCTCAAACTGGCTATGTAGCCCAGGCTGGACTAAAGCTCCCTATCCTTCTGCCTCTGCCTCTGCCTCCCAGACACTGGTATTATAGAGGAAGATAGCTTTCTTTCTGAAGGTGGATAGAGGATGGTCTGGGAAGGCTGTACAGTTCCTAATTAAGAACAGGTAAGGAATATTTGTGAGGCTTCTATAGGCAACGAAGGTAACAGACTTCAGGGGAAAAGACAACTCCTTAAATATAAATGTGAAAGTAAGAATGGAGTGGTAGCATACACCTTTAATCCCAGCACTCAGGGAGGCAGAGGCAGGAGGATCTCTGTGAGTTCAAGGCCAGGCTGGTCCACAGAGCCAGTGCTAGGACAGTCACAGCAATGCAGAGAAATCATGTCTTGAAAAACAAACACTCTGTCCAGTGTCAAGCTTTGAGTCTCCTTATCAGGCCCTATCCCCTGCTGGGTGAAGTCTCTCAGAGGACATCTATGTTGGGCTAAAATCCATGTAAAAGGGAGTATATACCATGCATGTCTTTTGCAGTCTGGGTTATTTCACCTAGTATGATCATTTCTAATTCCATCCACTTGCCTGCAAAATTCAAGATTTCCCTGTTTTTAATAGCTGAGTAGTATTCCATTGTGTAGATGTACCACAGTTTCTTTATCCATTCTTCAGTTGAGGGACATCTCAGTTGTTTCCAGGTTCTGGCTATTATGAATAAGGCTGCTATGAACATAGTTGCACAAATGTCTTTGTTGCATGGTGGGGCATCTTTTGGGTATATGCCCAGGAGTGGTATCGCTGGGTCTTGGGGTTGAGCTATTCCCGTTTTTCTGAGAAGGTGTCATATTGCTTTCCAGAGTGGTTGAACAAGTTTGCACTCCCACCAGCAGTGGAGAAGTGTTCCCCTTTCTCCACATCCTCACCAGCATGTGTTGTCATTCGACTTACTGATCTTCACCATTTGGATAGGTGTAAGATGGAATCTCAAGGTCATTTAATTTGCATTTCCCTGATGTCTAGGGATGTTGAGCATTTCTTCAAGTGTTTCTCAGCCATTTGATGTTCCTCTACTGAGAATTCTCTGTTTAAATTTGTACCCCATTTTTAAAAATTGGATTATTTGGTTTGGTGGCATTTAATTTCTTCAGTTCTAACTTGTGAATAAGTCTGGCAGAGATAATGGGACGGAAGGTCGAAGATGAGGCTCCAACATTATAGAGAGTGTTGGGTGACTGTTCAGGCAGTGAACTGTCTCAGTCATTTTGTTCACTTTGGAAGTTGCTAACCTGCACTGCTGGTTCACTCAGGAATTTAAGTCTTATTCCTTCTTAAGTATCTGAGGGGTGTTGAAGAACAGACAGTTTAGTTCTACAATCAAGTTTAGGTGGTTAGGGGATAAGATCTATTTAGATCAAGATAAAGGAATTAAGTTAATAGACATGAGATAGGATAGATATTGAATTCATTCAGACATTTAGACCCAACAAGACAGGAAAGATGTTTACTTCAAGTCTGACAAATACAAATAGCCAAAGCACTACAAATGTAACATTTATAGAACTCATGATTGTCACATGGTTCTCCCTGCTGTATGTAGTTTATTTTATGCATAAAATAAATGTATATGAATAACAAAGAAAAACAAACACATGTGAAACTACCCTGAAATACAGTGGAGAACCTAAAGTCTCAGGTTATAGGGCCAGGCTTACCAGAAGAACCACTTGGAGACACAGTTGTGGTAGGTCAAGCTTGCTCTTAGCAGCAGTTGCCACTCACAGGTACCTTATTCATGGCAGGCAACAAGAAGTCACCCATTCAAAGCTGTATTTGAAGCTGCATTTGAGACAGTCCAGATGGTGTAGAGGAGAGGCAGAGTGATCCCGGATAGGCTCTAGGAGACACCCATAGAGCTGTCTAGAAGCTGTGAAGGGAACCCTGAGGGTATAGCTTTCATGAGCCTCTTTCACCCAGGAGGCTGGGGTGGGCTTTTCAACGCAGCAGTTCCCTTTTTCTCTTTTATTATTAAAAATATTCCACATGTTTTGACCATATGCTCCTTCAAATCCCTCCCTCCAAGTCTACTTTCCAATCAATCAACCCACCCAACTGAATACCTCTCTCTCTTTCAAAACAACAACAACAGAAGGTGAAAATCAAAACCAATAAGACAAAAAACAAAGCAAACAAAAAACCCCCAAAGAAACCAAAATAAAAACAACACAAAAATAATAGAGTCCATTTTCTGCAGGTCAGTTAATCTTTGGCGTGGGGCCTGCCCTGGAGGAGTGAGTGTGGTTGACACACCCAGTGACATTCCATGACGCAGTTCCCATTGAGTAGCCCATACTCCTGTAGGTAACTCCAAAAACTTACTAACTTACTAAACTAGGCTTGTGCGGGGTTGTTTCTTCGGCCATTCCCAATACAAATAGAACCATTTGGTCCTACCTAGAGATAAGTCAAACGGGAATGGAACTGAATGAGCTTACAACTATTTAGGGATGCGCAGCCACAAGGATTGATAGCAAGGGCAGCATCCTAAATCCTTGCTGGGAGTGTAGGTGAGGGTAAGAAGAGAAGGGGAATTTTGACAATGGCCCTGCTGCTGCTCCTGTTCTTCTTCTTGCTGCTGCTGCTGCTGCTGCTCCTGTTTTCTTGCTGTTGCTGGTGCTATTGCAGCCACTGTCACTGCCTCCTGCCACAGCTGGCTCCTGGAAGTGTTTCCTAATAGCGTCTTGCCTTTCATCTTAAGAGCTGGGTGGTGATAATGATTATGAGGGCACACACTGAAGCCCAGCTTCTAGAACACTTGATTGGGGGGAGTGGGGATACAGAAGGGAGAGCGCACCAAATCAGGCATTACCCTCTGTCTTCTGATCTTGTTCCCCTAACATGGCTCCTGATTATGTGATGAGCCAGCATATGTTGCTGGCTAATTTAAATATTTATGGTGGATTTTCAGATTACTTCTTAGCATGCCAGAGTGTTGACACCCTATAAATCGTGTAACTTCCCAGGTGGAAAGACCATTAGTATCTAGTGTGAATTCTTCCTGCCTGGCTGTCTGGATGGAGATTTCAGTCCCTGAGAGAGCCAAATGGTAGCTCAAGGTCACATAGGCATTTGTGGCAGAGATACTGGCTCATTTCCCAGGGCTCTGGCCATTGCACCACACCAAAAGCCTCTCCCTAGAGAGTGGGGACTAGCAAGCTGCTGATGCTTAAAAACAGATGGGGGTCATGCTGCTCTTTTCAAAGGAACAGGGGGCACATAATTCTCCAACGGGGACAATGAAGGAAACACATAGAGATGGTGAGAGAGGTACAGGCTCAACAGAGTACCTGTTTTCTCTCTCCATCCCACAGGACAGTAGTAACACCGGGATGCTACTACCTTTATTGTACCAAGTGTGACACCTGACATTCTTGGAATACAGCACTCTGTCTCTCCTTCCCAAATGTATGAAGGTGGAGATCAGGCATTACAAAGGCATCAGGCATCACATCTCAAAGCTGCACTCCACTTTCATAATACAACAACCTTGCCAAGAGACCCATGCAGTCTACATGCATCCTGCTGAGGATGCATCCTGCTGAGGATGCATCCTGCTGAGGATGCATCCTGCTGAGGATGCATCCTGCTGGTACTGTGTCATGCCGGGCATAACAGCCTAGCTGTCACTCTGCCTTGAAAGTCATGAACACAAAATGTTCAGAGCACATGTGGCGAATGAAGAAGTCAAAAGCATGGGCTTTGAAGTCAGTGGGATGAGGGTTCAAGTCCCAACCCTCTCTTTCTAACCAAGCAATCTTGGGCTGGTCGCTGAATCTCTAAACTATGCCTGTTTCCTCATCAGTAAAATGGTCTCATTGCTCACCTCAAGGTGTGATCATGAGAAATGCAAAGGACAAACTACGGTATGTACAACACAAGCCCAAATTGGTCTCACAGGGAGGGCATTGCTGGAAAACTTCCTAGGTACTCTCCCATCCTCAGAAGAGGGAGCAGTGTTAGTAACAGTCCATAGAACAAGAAAGGCCTCAAACTGTGGTTCTTTATCTTGGCATTCTTTGTGGACATGCACGGCACACGTTATCATCTGGTGATTAGACTGAGCAAAGTAAAATAAACTCCCAACTCTCATGCAACCTCTGCAGAAACAAAAACAGCAGTTTAAAATCTTGACATGGGAGCCAGGCATGGTGATACAGACCTTTAATCCCAGTTCTCAAGAGGTAAAGGCAAGAGGATCTTTGTGAGTTTCAGGTCAGCCTGGTCTACAAAGTGAGTTCCAGGACAACAAAGAGAAACCTTGTCTCAAAAACAAACAAACAAACAAAACAAAACAAAGCCAAAACCAAAAAACAACAACAAAACGGAACCAAGAAAACCAAACAAAAAAGATCTTGACATGGTGACTGTCCTCAAAAGGTTTAGTATGTAGAGACCTTATCTCCAGTATGACAGTATTGAAAGGTGGTAGGATTTTAAAAGGCAAGGTATCATGAGAGGTGATGAACTCGCAGTCACCCTTGGAGGGGATTAATGTAATTCTTGAAGGACTAAGTTAGTTCTGGGGTGTGTTGGTGGGGGTGCTGCTACAGATCAAAAGCGTACGCATACTCAGCCTTCACTGCTTATCAAGTTTCTATTTGTACTTCTCTGTCATGTTAAGACAAAGCCAGCTACTGAAACCTAGTTACCAAATCATGAGCTAAATAAAAAATTTCTCTATAAAATGTTTAGACACTGGTATTTAGTTATAACAACATGAAACTGTTGAAGACAGTGAAGGTATACACACACACACACGTATATATGAATGAGTGACACAAAGGCAGATTTGTCATACACAGAGGAGAATAATGCAAAGATGGAGCAGAGAGATTTGAAGATGCTGGTCTTAAATGTTTGGGTGCCAAGGGATGTAGGCAGCCACCAGAGGCTGGAGAAACAAGTAATGGGTTCTTAGAGCTTCAGGAACAAGTGAGGCCTTGTGAACACCTTGGTTTCACCCCAACAATATTTATTTTGGACTTCTGGCCTCTCGATGGTGGCTCCTGAAGCACCTCTCAGAACCTTCTGCCAAAACAATGTAAAATCACAGCTCCAGCTGCAACCACCTCCCTGTATAGATGAGAGTTGGAGCTGGGGTGGGGGCAGGGCAAGTAGCCCAAGTCCTCCAGCCTCAGCACAGGCTTGACTCACCCCAATCCCAGATCCCAAACAAACCACTAAGAAGACATTGGTGGCTCTACGTGAATTTTGTTTTTAGCATACATTCCTGGTTTGAACAAAGACTGCCAGGTAGGTCGGATGTGGCAAAGCTCGGATGAAATATTTGTTCATGAGAGTGCAGACCTTGAGCAGGCCGTGAAAGCATCTTTAGAGATGGGGCTTCACCCACTTCACTCCTCTCCTACATTTGGACACTTAGTGTCCTGGATACAACCATTAGAGAGGGGCGGGGGGGGGGGGGGTAAGGGTGCGGGCATGAATGAATAGCAAAATCCAGCAGCTATCGCTGTACCCGAAGATATGATTCCTCAAGAGGACACAGGACAGCCCAGACAAGAACATAGGAGAATGCCACAATCAGATTTTTCCTTGTTGTTGTTAGATTTAAAAGTTTTGAAGGTCAGTTCTACCAAGAGGCCTTTGTGGTGGATAAAGAAAAGGTTACAATGAAATATTATTCCTCTTTTCCCTCTGGCCTTGATACTAACAGACAAAACATTAAAAGTCAGGTTCTCTTTCCTCCCCAAGCATAGTCAACAGAGGATGGCATTTTCAAAGGGAACTTTACAAGGAACCCTGAGGAACCCATGGGAAATTAAACAAATAAGATCAAAGCCCTCTCCCCAGGGTCAGAGTGGTGGACCATTTTCCAAACTGATTCTGACTTCAGGGCAGTGTGCATGACTATTCTCAGGACTACTGGCTTCTTTATATTTTGTGTCCCTGCTACTTTGCCAACTAACATTAAAAGATGTCTGGCTCACACTAATCATAGCACTCAAGAGGTTGAGTCAAGGGGGCTTCTAAAAGGTTGAAAGCATCCTGGCCTATACAATGAGATCATGACAAACATGGGCTACAGAGAGACAGCACCTTAAAACCAGAGAGTCGGGTAGGAGGGGAGAGCAAGAGAGAAAAGGAAAGACAGAGGAGAGAGAGCACAGCCCAGCAAGCTTGTGTCTGGAGAAGGGAGTGGGGCTACATGAAACTAAACAAAACAAACAAATAACAACGAAACCAAGAAACGAATACGATGTGAACACACACATACATCCCACATACATTTTAAAACATTTTTCTTTAGCACATACTCAAGTGCCTACCACTGAGGGGAGAAAAATTAGAATAGAGGCGAATGGCTATTGGAACTGGGTAGATCCAACTAGATAGTCACCTTAGAGATTGATGCTGCCAACAGAAGAGTGTGCATTACTTTATTTTGTCTATGACAAACAGAGGAGTGAAATGTTCAAGGGTCCTTTCCAAGCATTCCAGAACACTGTTCTACCAGCTGCAGCCCTTGGTGACAGCTAGTAAGCTTCCCTCTCCTCTTCAGCTTGAGAAGAAGAACCCTGTGGGCTCTAGAGAGAGGAGAGCACGCCTCCTTTTTTTTTCTTCTCCATCAATTTATTTATTTATTCACTTTACATCCTGTTCACAGCCCCTCTCCTCTCCTTCTCATCTCCCTCACCCCTCCCTCCATTCGCCCCACATCCTTCTCCTCAGAGAATGAGGAAGTCCCCATGGGTACCAACCCTCACTGGCACATTAAGTCTCTCTCTCTCTCTCTCTCTCTCTCTCTCTCTCTCTCTGTCTCTCTGTCCCTCTGTCTGTCTGTCTCTGTCAGTCTGTCTCTCTCTCTCTCTCTCTCTCTCTCTCTCTATCTCTGTGTGTGTGTGTGTGTGTGTGTGTGTGTGTGTGTGTGTGTGTGTGTGTAGAGATGAGACTGGGGTCTTGTCCATGCTAGGCAAGGAGCAGCTGGAGAAGGTGGCCAGTTTTTTGCTTACACTTTTCTACTCACCCCATGTGTGAGTTTCTTACTTACACGTTCCTACTTATCTCATGTGTGTTAACTCCCTGTGCCATTGTGTGTTCTTGCATTGGACATCTGTCACCACTCAATTACTTCTCCTTTTCCCCAGTGGTCAGCACTTGGGTTGCCTCAGTTATACAAGTACTGTGTAATTGCCATCCCAACCTAGAGGCCTGTAATAGGCTGGATGCTGGTGCTCAAAGCCATCCTATCTCTGGAACCTGAAAGTGTTAACCTTGTGTGGAAAAGGGTATTCGCAAGTATGATCAAGACAAGGATTGTGAGCTTGGGGAAATTATCCTTGACTGTCAGGATGGGTAACAAATGCAGCCTCATGTTTAGTTAGTGGCCTGTGACTGATATAACAAAGTGCCTCAGATATGAGGACATAAACACCAGCAGCCTAACCTCACAACTGCAGAGGTTAGAAGTGTGAAATGAAGGTATAAGCAGGGCCATGCGCCTTTGGAGGGCCTGGGAGCAGATACCTCCTGAGTACTGCCATATTGGGGTGGGCCTAGGTGTGCTTATTTGTAGCTGAATGACTCCAAACTCTTCCTCTTTCAACACCTGTCTTTTTGAACCCAGTGTCCCACACACGCTAGGCCAGCACTATACCACCGAGCTCTGTCCCCATCTGCCAAATAACTACATTTTCACATGGCTTTCTCTGTGTCTATATGATCCCTTTCCTACTTCCAAGATCGCCAGTTCTTGGGTTACGAGCCCATCTTAATGCTACTGTAACTATTGACATCGGCAAAGACTGTTCTTTTTGTTGGGTTCTGTGTGAAGGCAAATTTTGGAGGGGAGCAGAAAAGTAGTTGAAAGTCTTGGCCTTGAAGATAAGGGTGACACAGCCGCAGATGGTTGGCAGCCACCAGAAGCTGGCAGAGACAAGGAGTTCATTGTCCCCTGGAGCACTCTGGAGGAACGAGGTCCTGCTGCCACCTTGCTTTCAGCTTAGGCATCCTCACTTTGGACTTCTAGTGAAGAACTTTGAGATAATACATTTCTGTTTATGTTTCTGTATTATTGCTGCCATTGTTATTAATGATGTTATGTCCCAGGCTGGCCTCAAGCTCATGACCCTCTTGCCTAAGCCTTCTGCGTGCTAAGACTGGAGGTGTCCATCACCACATCCAGCTAATGTATGCTCTTTGAAGCCCAGAGCTGGTGGCAACTGTTCCAATAGCCCTTTTGTGAGCCAATGAGAAAATATATTGGGGGTATACCCAGGACTGCACCAGCCAGGGCAGTGTGGGCATGAGCCCCGGAGCTAGTTAACACTTCCAGGTGACTTTTCGCAGCAGCTGCCTCCAGTCACACACAGTTGTTCCTCTTTCTTCTTATGCCAGCCTAGACTTGGCATCAGGCAGCTGATTATTGCCAATCTGACATGTGCAAATCCTGTCTCTTTGTTTTCATTTGCATCCCTCCAACTCCTCAAGAATCTGGAACGTGAGCCTTTCCTCCGTATTCACTCGATAGCCTTTTGGGTGTCTCCTTCTGGTAATTGCCTATTCACATGCTTTGCTCATTTTCCTCTTGGGTCTTTTTCCTGTTGGTTTGCAGAATTTCCTTGTATATTTTTTCTCCATTAATCCCTTGTTGGTTTTAAACAGCAAATATCTTCTCTCCATCTGTCATCTGTCTCTTAACTCTATCTGCGCTGTCCTTAATGCAAGGAAATCCTTACTTTTGTAGTTATCCAATCTATCTAATTCAAATCTGCCAGTAGAGGGGTAGGCTGGCCAGGGACTCCGGGCAAGCAAAGTAAGTGCTGCTGTGCTTGGGTGGGTGACAGTGTGTACAAACTGCACATATATACCATCAGGCTGTGCAGGAGCATGCATCTCTGAGTGAGTGTCAGCCTTGCCCTAGGTCCTTGTCTATACTGTTCCTCTGTTCTCCCTGCTAATGCGAGCATGTCAGTAACATGGCATTCAGACTTCAGTGTGCACTAAAATCACCCTGGAGAGAAAGCTTGTGAAAAAAAGAAAGATCCCTAGGGCTGGCAATGTAACTTGGTTGATAGAGCGTACCTAGCACACATGAGGCCCTGGGTTCAACTCTCAGCACTGCGTAAGCCACATGCAGCGAACACCCCTACAATCTTAGTTCTTTGGAGTGAAGGCAGGAAAATTGGGACCTTAAGCTCATCTTTGGCTACATAGTGATTCTGAGACCAGCCTGAGATAAGTGAGACATACAAAGAAACAAAACAAAACAAAACAGAAAAACAGATTCCTGAGTGCCTGCTGTATGACAAAACTTTTCCTGGAGCGACACAACAAACACATACACATCTAATCACTCCAGACAGGGAGCCTACAACAGACCAAAATGTGAATAACATCAAAGTCCAACTTGGTATATCATGAGTTTTATTGGGGTTAGTTATAAGAATAAGGGTGAGGGGTTAATTATAGGAGCAGAAATAACTCAAAGACATCTGTATCACCAAGACCCACCCCAGCACCAGCTCACAAAAGCTGGGAACCTAGTGCGCACTGCACAGCCTGCAGGAAGCCCAACAGGTTGGAGAGTGTCCTTTCCCAGTGACTCAGTAGGTCTAAACCTCTTCCAGGCAGCTCTGCTGGTGTTTGCTTCTTCCACACATCTGGTCTGGTCTGAGAGTCTACTTTGCAGCTTGAGTTGCATTCATCTAAGGAAGACTCTCAGTGTACTGACCGGAAAGGGGCTAGTGAATCTGGTCAGTTTCAGAGACTTCCTGAAGCTCTTTTGGCTTGTTTACTTTCCTACAAGATGGCTCGTTACACAACAATGCCACACCTCGAAATTTGACACCAACAAGCCTGGCCCTCTTCCTGATAGGCTCAGTCGGGGTGGTGCTCTGCTTATGTCCCTGGTCCGAGGACACTTGGAGAGCCATGCTCAGGTGTACAGTGAGGACAAACACATTGGTTAAAAGGGCATTCCTCCTTACTGATTCCCTGAAAAATGTGGAAAGCATAGAGAGGTGTATAATCCCCAAGGAGAGGTCCTAAGATAGACAAGATATTTGACAGAGCAGAAAAATGAGGCCCAAGTTGGGGGTGGGTCATACCATTAGATAGTGGCCTAGTGCTCACTGCCTGGGGACTATTCTGTTCTCTTCATACCCCCCCCCCTACCCCCTGTAACTCCAATTGTCCTGTAGGATATGTGTTTTGTAATGGCCACAAGGCCTCCTTCATAGTCTAGTTTCTGGACTCTGTGACCATATTGTGGCTCTTCAGCTGAAAGCCAAGCACTGTCTAGAGGGCATGCATGTGCGATAGTGCGGCTGCCACAGCATTGCTTCCTCCAGAGCAGCAGGTGGGTTCTGGATGTGTGCAGAAAGGAATGGGCAAGGTAGGCCTCTCCCACTTGATACATGGTGTCCTGTGACCAAGACAGGAGGCCCTCCTTCTTCCTAGCTGACCGGGCTCAGGGTCTTCTGTCTCATCTAGTATTAGAAAAATATAGACCTTGAAAGATTCCCTAAAGAATGAAAATTCCAGGAAATCTCTCCGGAGAATGAGGATAATCCAAGCCTTGGAACCAGTAGGGGCTTCCTTTCCAGAAAGAGGTCTCAGATCTCAAAACAAAACAAATAAAAAATATAAAAAAAAATTATGTGTGAAAAAAATATGTGTGTTGGCAGGAGGAGGGACAGGGTTTCACTGTGTAGCTCTGGCTGTCCTGGAACTTGATATGTGGACCCATTTGGCCTTGAACTCACACTGACGGTCCTGCCTATCTCTGCCTTTGCCAGAATTAAAGGTGTTTAACACCATGCCTAGCAGATCTTGACATTCTAAGACCCCCATCTCAGCTATATACACATTTTTTTCTGACTTGTGCTTCATCCTTTCTATACAATTATAACATGGTTACCTGGTGTGGTGGCACACGCCTTTAATCTCAGCACTTGGGAGGCAGAGGCAGGTGGGTCTCCACGAGTTCGAGACCATCCTGGACTACAGAGTGAGTTCCAGGACAGCTAGAGCTGTTACACAGTGAAACCCTGTCTCAAAAAACAAAAACAAACAAACAAACAAATTGTAACATGGTTATAGGAAAGGTGGAGAAAAGAACTTTCTCCCTCTCTCTCCATTTCTGCTGTAAATTACTAGCCAACCCATTTCCCTTTATCAGTTTCTGTCCTCTAGTTTTCTATTGAGAAAGCTGTGGACAGTAGTCCTCACATTTACTTAGCACTCCTTTATTTGACAAGGATTTGAAATAACATCTCTTGGCTTGTGGCACAGAACAAAAGGAGGTGACTTTCTGCCTCAACTAGAGGACATGCAGAGCGAGGTGAGAGAGGGAAGGCAGAAAAGGTGCTGAAAAAAAAGGATGCTGCATAGCTGGGTGTGGTGGTGCACACCTGTAATCCCAGCACTCGGGAGGCAGAGGCAGGTGGATCTCTGTGAGTTCGAGGTCAGCCTGGTCTACAGAGTGAGTCCAGGACAGCATAGGAGATGCAGAAAAACTCTATCTTGAAAGCTTCCGAAAGAAAGAAAGAAAGAAAGAAAGAAAGAAAGAAAGAAAGAAGGAAAGAAAGAAAAGGGTGCTGCTATCGGGCATAAGGAGGGGGCAAGGGATGGACACTGAGAGAGGGAAGAAGTTCCAAGATGTTTTAGCGCACTGGTTTCCATCCTCATCATCTCCAAATGAAATGAAGCACAGTAGAGGGGAGGAGGAACAGTGGTGGGAGAGATGCAGGGAGGACATGAGCGAGAGAAGGGAAAGGATAGGGTACAGCAGAAGGAGAGGAGCAGAGAGGGGAGGAGAGCAAGAACAGCCTCCTCTGAGCTACAAGTGGCTCTCTCTCCCAGAGTGCTCACAAGGTAGGGCCGGCGCCTGTGGAGCCCCAGTCCTCACAGGCTCTGAGAGTCTGTTCAAATGAGGATGAGAGCAGATGAAGGGAGTAGGTGGGAAAGGGTGACTAGCTTGCTAGGAAGGGAGCCGCACAGTGTGGTAGTCTGGCTTTCTGAGCCCAAAGCTCCCCTCCTGCCTGCCTGTTCCTCTGAAATTCTCTTGGGCCCTTCCCTCCATACTTCAACGGTTACTTTTGGCTCTGGAAGCCTCATCCTCCCAGAGATTTAATGCTTGGGTTGCTCCCACACCAGGCCAAGCTTCTCCTACTGTTAGCAACACAGAACATGTGTCTACACAAAGCCTGCTGCTACTGGGGCTGCAGAATGGAGTCAGGCATAGGTCCCAGCAGCAGAGCTGAAGGCTTGGCACTTGGCCACTGCCCAGGGGCTGCTTTGGGACTTTACCCTTGCTCTGGATTCTTCTGAGGACCTTGCATCACATAATGGGAGGTAGGCCAAGAAGCAGTAGGAGAACATAGCCTAGAGTGACCCTTAAATCACTTGTCCAGCCACCTTCTGGTTTCCTAGGCTGCCCTGACTATCTAACACCTACTAGCTGCCACCATCACTTTTCACTAAGTGTACAGGGCCTCATCCAAATGGAACCAAGCCTTAAAACAGGTTTCTATCCATCCTTCCATCCATCCTTCCATCCATCCATCCATCCATGCATCCATCCGTCCATCCTCTCACCCACTTGCAGCTGGCTTGGCATTGAGCTGGACAAAGGCTTTCAGGGTGATTTCCTACAGAGCCCTGACAGTCTGCCACAGAGGCAGATGGGATCTCACTCACTTTAGTGTTTCCACTTTCCAAATTTTCCCTAATCCCTATTTTCTTTCTTCTCCAATTCACTTCTTCCCCAACTCTCAGGCCAGCAGTGCCTTTGGCCTTCAGCATAGATGCCAAACCAATCCCTAGCAGTAAGGGAGAGCCCTTCACCTCTCCTGCCAGCATAGAGAGTCACTCCAATTACAGCATGCAAGTCTTCTTTATATTTCCCAAGGTCCCTCCCACAGCCACCATTTTCTGTACCACCCTGGTTCTTTTTCCTTTCCAATTCCCCCTGCCCCCTCACATGCCTCAAGT
This sequence comes from Acomys russatus, assembly GCF_903995435.1. Classification (NCBI taxonomy): domain Eukaryota; kingdom Metazoa; phylum Chordata; class Mammalia; order Rodentia; family Muridae; genus Acomys; species Acomys russatus. The sequence continues at coordinate 121,108,413 of NC_067169.1, read as the reverse complement.
GTCAGGGCCACACTTGCCTTGATGGCCACTGCAAAACCAACCATCTTCAGCTGAGAATACTACCAGTGATGCTGCTAGCCAGTCCCTCCTCCCGGGGCACCTCTGAATTCAGGTGTTCCTCCTCCTTTTCTGGATTCTCTTCCTGGTTTTCCTCCATCACATCCTCTGTGGCTTGCTACTTACAAGCATTAGAGAGCCTGGGGCAGAGGGGAAACTGGGACCTCCTACGTGACCGTGGGAAAACTTCCAGTTCCTTTGAAATTTCACCATAGATTTGCCCTAGTACCCACTCAGCTAAGTAAAGGCCCAAAGGCAATGTTCTGAGACTTTGGGATTACACATCCAAACAAAGGTTGCACATTAATGTCATTGTAGTCCTATTTAGAAACAACATTGTAGAACTAAGCAGAAACAACCTGAAAACCCAGAGCTGAGACAAGAGGATTGCTGCATGTTCGAGGCCAGCCTGGTCTATGTAGTGAGTTTCAGGCTAGCCAAGACTAGAATGACAGCCTGTCCGTAAAACAATGGGGCTGCTAAGATGCCCCAGTGAGTAGAGACATAAAAGCTTGTACATCAGACAGGTGCAAGAAGTACATGCACATAATCCCAGAACCAGGGAGGTAGAGAAGGGAGTATCAGCCAGCCAGCTATAGAGTACATTTAAGGCCAGCCTGGGGACACTGCTGGAAAGAGATGGAGGGCATCCTAAGCTCTTATCATGTGAGTGGCTTCTTAGTGCCTGGGGCTTTCAATCATCTAAAAGCTGACATAGGAGCAAGGTGTACTGCCTGCCCCCATGGGCAATTTTATCACTAGTTTTTTTTTGGGGGGGGGTGGCGGCGGCAGTGGCAGCGGCAGTAGGGGCCTGAAGGTAAGCAGGTCTGGGCAGGACCACAGGCCAAAGTTAATCTTGGAATAGAGGAGCCACCCTGAAGTTCCCAGAACATTCTGGTCTTTGATAGGATTGGACAGGCAGAAGGAAAAATGAAATGGGGGGGGGGGGCGGGACTAGGCTTTACAGAAAGGCCTTCTTCATCTCTGCACCAGGAGGGAGTGGCATGGCTTTCAGGAGTTTACAGTGCATGGTAGGTGGGCACAGAAGGCAGGAGAGTAGCAGATCAGAGCTACTGTGTATGCTCAGCATGGCCCTGACTCCACATGCAATACCCAAGGCAGCAAGAGTGCTTTGAAGGGATGTGGCTGAAATGTCAAGGCCACTTGAATGGCAGCCAGAGGAGCCCACTGGATAGTACAGCTTCTGCAGGCCTGGCACACATCTAAATTCCACCATTAGAGACAGTACTTCGAACTTGGTGTTACTCTCTTTTCTCTCTCCTTAAGGTAGTAACAGCATTTCTAACAGTGCTTGACATCTGTGTAACATTAGACATTCTCCTTCACATAGCAATTGTCCCAATACTTGGAGACAAGCAGGGCAAGGATCACAAATCTGATGTAATCATTGCAGAAACTGAGGTCCAAAAGGGGCTCTAAAAGCCCAACTACCCCAGTACTCTCTGACATTGGATTCATCTGTCTAACCTTACAAGCTATATTATAGCTTTGTCACCAAATCACAAGCCCATAACCAATTTTTAGTATTATTTTAATTTTTGGACAAGTAAACAGCTCTAAAATAAATCTCTGCTTGGGATTCTAAAATCCACAGGAAAGCTCCTGGGTTTAGAGCTTAGAGTTGAAACTCCAGTTCTTTCAGCCAGCCTACAAATATATTTTTGAATAGTCTTGTGAGCCTGGCCCCAGGGTGGGTACTTGAGGGATGTGGGAGGTTGATAATATAGCTCCCTAAGATCTACAGGTCTAAATCCCTGCAACCTGTTATGAATGTTACTTTACATATGAAAAGGGATTTGGCAGTTCACAGTTGTGAAGTTGTCCTGGTATCCAGGTGGGCTGTGGATGCAATCACATGTACCCTGTGTGAAGACAAAGGCAGAGACTGCTATGGTGTAGCTACCAGCAGCTGGGAGGGGGAAGGAAGGAGTGTGTCCTCTTGAGCCTCCAAAGAAAATGTCCTTTAATACCTTGATTTGGAACTTCTGGTCTCAGAACTGAGAAAGAATACATTTTTGTCATTTAAGACACTAAGTTTGTGGTAATTTGTGTCAGCAGCTGCAAGAACAAGGACCAGGCTCTGCCTTTGAGGGGTGTCCAGTACATTAAATTGATCAATTCCACAACAGATGTGTAAGCGATAACTGACTGAATGTGTTTCCTTCTATTTGAGAGAAACCCGCATTTCCTGCCAGCAGGTAGTGAGAACCAGAGGTTTGGTCAAAGGTATGCATACATTAAAAAACACTGAGTGTTAAGGAAAATAATTTCCTCCTGTTCTTTCAACCTAGGGTCCTTCTCTTTCTCTCTGCATGGCTTTAGGTCTCTACCCAGACCTGGGGGTCTGTCAGAATATCATGATGACCACATGCAGATGGCCTGGATGGTTGGTCACAGGGGACTGAGGAGAGACTGACAGCTGGAATAAGCGAGTAGAAGGCATTGGGGGTATGCATCAGAGTGGATGTGCATGCATACATGCGTTAGTCTGTACTCATATGCATGGATTTGCATGTGAGCAGATATGACTATGTGAATGACAGAAGGCATTAGCATTGTGCATATGAGGGCTTTTGTATGTGAGTGTGCACATATGAAAGTGGTTATGAGAGAGAGGACACATGTGACCCTATGGAAGCATATGAGCTTGTGGGATCAAGGCAGGTATTAGGGAGCATGAGAGTATAGAGTCTGAGGCTGCAGGTAAGGTGGGCCTGTGCTGCAGAGAAGAATTCACAGGGATGGGGCTCTCTGGTGTCTGATTCAGGGAGGAGTCTGCTCCTAGCTGTGGACCACATGTGCCCCTGAAAAACTATGGGCCCATGGGCTTAGTGCCTCTATGTTGCTCACCCATAAATCCCTGGAAGATGAAAGCAGCTGATGTTGGGGCTGGGGCTGCTACTTTGCTTTGCATGCCAATGCTACCTGCCCAGAGCCTCTCATTGGAGGCCTTCCAGGCAATGCAGGTGGAATTGAATTGCCACTTATGACTTCTGGCCTCAAGAAGGCACAGTATGAATTTGTCCTGCCAGCCAGGCCAGTCCTGGCTGTTTCCGTGGCTCGGTGTTGGCTTGAGAGCCTGCCTGCCTACAGTTAGTGAATTCACTGTCCCAAGTTAGCCGAGTGTGCTCTGAGATGGCTTTTGGAGGTAGTAACAAACAACTGAAAAGCTGGATTCACCCAAGGTGGCTTGTTGCTGAAGATGCTGTCCTGTGGGCTCTGCCTTGGCAGGGTCTCTCCTTTACTCCAGATGGCCTAGGTTGAGAGGGAGACAGCCCTGGATGCTTCTGATCAGCAGTCTTCAAAGGAACTCTCTCATGATCAACCATGGCTATCAACTTGACCAAACTGAGATCAACTAAGAGATATGGTGGCACCCAGAGGAAAGGGAAACAGGCTACCCGGATGAGACCTAATAGGCTGTGACCATATGGTGAAGGAGGATATCCCCTTCTGTCACAGGCCTAGGAGAGAGGAATAGGGTTAAAGAGGGAGGGGCAGGGAATGGGAAGATACAAATGAGGGGATAACAATTGGGATGTAAAACCAGGAGGTGGTGGAGCATGCCTTTAATCCCAGCACTCGGGAGGCAGAGGAAAGAGGATCTCTGTGAGTTTGAGGCCAGCCTGGCCTACAGAGAAAGATCCAGGACAACTAGAGCTGTTACACAGAGAAACTCTGTTTCGAAAAACCAACCAAACCAACCAACCAACCAAACAAACAAACAAACAAAAACAATTGGGATGTAATCTGAATACATCATTTAAATAAAGTAAATAAATAGAAAAAAAAAGAGATATGTCCTAAAATGGATTTATGCGGATTTTTCCAAAAAGGATCCATTGAGGCAGGAAGCTACTCCCTCAGAGTTGGCAGCACCCTCCAGAGGTGGCCCAGACAGAAAGGGGCCTGCAAGGAAGGCACAACTGCTTGTGCTTACCTGTCTTTTACTTCTTCCTGGTGAACGCATCCGTTCTACCACAGCCATCTTGTGCTGACAGAGGAACGCAGTTTGGTCAGCCTTCCAACATGGATTGAAGAGAGGTGCTCTCTAAGAACCCTCCGGGTACCAGACTGGAACTACTGAGACAGATGTTCAGCCTCCTGCACTGAACAGCTACCAGGCTCTCCTTCTCTGCAGAGTGCAGACAGGTGGTGGTGCACTACCCAGTCTGTGTTAAGCAAGCCAATGTAGCAATGTAACTCACTCTGTCAGTTCTCTTCCTTTAGAGCAGCGGTTCTCAACCTGTGGCTCACAACTGCTTGGGGGCTGAACAACTTTTTCACAGGGGTCACCTAAGACCATTGGAAAACACAGATATGTAAGATTCATAAAAATTGCACAATTACAGTTAAGAAGTAGCAATGAAAATCATGTTATAGTTAGGAGTCAGCACAAGAAGAGGAACTGTATTAAAGGGTAGCAGCACTGGAACTGGAACGTTATCTAGTAGTCTAGAAAATCCTGCCTAATACAGGCCCCATCTGCAATTATTGATTCCAAAGTACTGTAGGGTGGCCCTTTTGGGAAAAGAGGGACACGTTCCATACCCTGGATGATGTAAGAGTAAGGTTTGAGGTTTGATTGACATGTGACCAATTGAGAACACTGGACCCCTCAAAGCTTCAGTATAACCCGTGTGGATGAGCGGACATCCACATGCGACAGGTTGACCTTCCAAGTAGCTCAAATATCTTTTGAAGTTTAAGTACAAAGATTACTCTAGAGACTCAAAAGGACCTGGCTGGGCTCCTGCTCGGAGGGTCACAGGCCTAGGCCTCTGCAGAGCTGGAGCGGGGAAGCACTGTCCAGGAAGTCTGGGGTTTTGCCTCCCTCCTCTGTTCCTTTCCCTATCTGTCCACTATCCCATTGCCCAGGCCCCAGGTCTTGGCCTAGGGACTATATTCTCTGTCCCCGCTTGTGGCCTTAGTGGCTTGCCCCTATAGACTGTCTGTCTCTCCTGTATTTTGTATCTCCATCTGCCTAGTAGAGTCACCTCCCTGAGGTCTCATTGTTACCCTAGATTAAAAAGCAAACAGACAAACAAACAAACAAACAAAAAACCCTGGAGCCAACTGTGGTGGCACATGCCTGTAATCTCAGCACTTGAGAAGGCAGAGACAGGAGGCTCTTTGTGACTTTGAGACTAGTCTAGTCTAGAAATTGAGTGCAGGACAGCCAAGGCTACACAGAGAAACCCTGTCTTGAAAAAAAACCAAAAGAGAAAAAAGAACCCCTGGTTTCCATCTCTGTCTTCTCCCTGCTGTTGATCCCCAGGCTCAGGTTTTATATTATGAAAACCACCAGGCCTTTCTATCTATCGTTCCCATTGGAGGTATTTTGTGACTCTGGCCATATCTGAGGCCTGTCCACTCTTCCACCTATACTAGGTCCCCACTCTGGCCTCTGGCAGCAGCTCTCTAATTAGATTCAGCCTCTATCATTGTCCTTTCTGCATCCCACTTGAACTGTCACTCAGCTGCCAGAGCCTCTAATGAAAATGCAAATGGAGATTGGAGAGATGGCTCAGAGGTTAAGGGATCTGAGTTCCTCCTCTAGTGTCCGTGTGTATTAAGCATATAAATGGTACACAAGACACACAGGCAGTCAAGACACTCATACACATTAAATTAAAACATGCAACCATCAGCATCTTAGTTACTCGTCCATTGTCATGATACAATAGCAAGACTGAGGCAACTTACAGTTCCAGAGGGATGAGAGACTCATGGCAGCAGGCATAGGTGAGAGGTCACATTGAAAACCTTAATCAGGAGCCGGGTGTGGTGGCGCACACCTGTAATCCCAGCACTCGGGAGGCAGAGGCAGGCGGATCACTGTGAGTTCGAGGCCAGCCTGGTCTACAAAGTGAGTCCAGGATGGCCAAGGCTACACAGAGAAACCCTGTCTCAAAAAACCAAAAAAAAAACCAAAACAAAAGCAAAAAAAAACTAGTCCAAGATAGCCAAGGCTACACAGAGAAATCCTGTCTCAAAAAACCCAAAACAAACAAACAAAAAACCCAAAAAAACAAAACAAAACAAAACAACAACAACAAATCTTTATCAGAAACCAGGGAAAGCAATCTGGGAATGGGGCCATGGTGGTTTTGAAACCTCAAAGCCCACCCGCAGTAACAGTAACACACTTCCCTGAGGAAGGCCATACCTCCTAAATCCACCCACCAACTGGGGACCAAATAATTAAATGCTCGAGTTAGGAGGCCATCTCATTCAAATCACCACGGTCCTGTGGTTTGAGTTGACGGAGTGTTTACCTAGCAGGCATCCAGGAAGCCCTGGTTTCCATTCCCAACAACATATTAACCAGGAATAGTGGGGAACATCAGGAATCCCAGCACTTGGCAGGATAAGAAGTTAAAAGCTGTCCTTGACTACATAGTTGGACAGCAGCCTGGGCTACATGGGACCTTGTCTCAATGTAAAAGAAAATGTAACCGTGACTGGCTCCCTTGAGCTCCATCCTCCAATGCTCTTGTTACCTCAGGCTTATTCTACTCGTCTAAGATCTGTCCATTTCCCTGCTGCCAGCAGCTTCCCCTAGGTCTCTGTGAACCCCACTTCAAAAATCATCAACCCACATGGGTATTGTGGTATAGCCTATAACACTTAGAGAGTTCTAGGTCCAACTGGGCTATTCTGTCACAAAACAGCAAAGAGACACTGACTCCTCAGCCTGTGCTGGGAGAGGAAACAGACTCAACAGAGTTCCTGTCTGTGAGACATGCCACTCTCTACCATCTTCATGTTAAGCTCTAGCCACACACATGAAGCTCTGTACCTGGATACAGAAGAGACGCAAACCTTTCCCCAGCCACTCCCTTTCAGGGTAGACAAAGAGTTGGCCAAGATCTCCCAGGTTGGTGTCGAGTTGGTGTCAGGTTCAGGCAAGCTGGCTGGCACAGGCAGCATTCAGCTGTGCCAGGGAAGGATGCTTCAGCAGGTCGAGTTGGCAGGCTCAGCAGGGCTGTCGCTGAGTCAGCCTTTGTGGTCAGGAGATTAGACCCATACTTAAGAATTGAGTGAAAAGTAAGCACAAGGCAGATTAGATGGGCCAGGTTTCTCATGGCGGGACAGAGGAAACACATGCAAAAACCTTGGGATCCAGCCAGCCGGAGCTGCTGTGAGCCCCTGGCTTTAGAAACTTGGCTGTTTCTTCGCTGTGTCCACGTGGAAGGGGCAGTGGTACTTTCCGGAGCTAAGGCCACTCATCCCTTCTTTGGGGGGCAGGGGTTCCACATGCATGATCTAAACACCTCCCAGATACCCCATCACTGTGGTGAGCTTTCTGTTTCTCAGTCACCTGGCCTACTTCAGTTCTTTCCAACCAACCCCGAGGGGGCAATATAGTTGAGAATACCTTCTCTCTTCTTTTAGATAACAGATGATAAAGCACTCTCCTTTTGGAAAACAAAAACAAAAACAAACCCAGTGCTATCATATTGCCTTCAGTGTGCATCAGACAGTGATCCTTTTTTCTATAAGTCACTCCTAAGACGTTCTTGAGGAGACTTCAAATATGTGAAAGTTGAAGGTGGTTTTACCAAATAACTAGACTATACTCTTTGAAGCTATTCAGGTCCAATCTGTGAGTCAAACGCTCAGGAAGCTGAAAAAGAAGGATTAAGAATTCCAGCCTTGGATGCATAATGAGACTATGTCTCAAAATCAAATGGCAAGAAAACTACAGAGGTCATGCAAAACAAAAAACAACTGAGAAACTACCACAGGTTGAGTAACAACTGCAAGAAGCAACTGGCCTAAGACTGGAATCAGAAGAGGTAATGGGAAAAGAAAGTTGTTGGTGGATGTGGGCTTTAGTCACTGTTCTGTTGCTGTGAAGAGATACCCTGACCAAGGCAATGCTTATAAGAGAAAGCATTTAATTGGAGGCTTGCTTACAGTTTGAGGGACCTAGTCCATTATCATCATGGTGGGGAGCATGGTGGCACACAGGCAGCCATGGTGCTGGAAAAGTAGTTGAGAGTTCTACATCTGGATCTTCAGGCAGCAGGAAGAGAGTGAGATGCTGGGCCTGGCTTGAGCATTTGAAAGCTTAAAGCACCCTCACCCCTGGTGACACACTTCCTCCAATAAGGTCACACCTACTCCAACAGGGCCACACCCTCTAATGCCTTCAAGTAGTGCCACTCCCTGATGTCTAAGCATTCATATCCTTGATTTCTAAGCATTCAAATACATGAATAAGAATGGGGCCATTCTTATTCAAACCACCACACTGTATTAGTTAACTTTTTTGTTGCTGTGATGAATACAGTGACAGAGTTTATTTTGGCTTACAATTGCAGAGGAGAAGGCCATAAAGTCAAGGAATACATGGCACCATGTGGTAGGAGCAGAAAGCTGATTACATTGCATCTGCACAGAGAAAGAGAAGAGAGAAGAGAAAGCATAAGCATCAAGCAAAGGCTGAGACATCAGAGCCCACATCCAGTGATGTCATTCGTTCAGTGAAGCTGTGTCTCCTAGAGGTTCCTTTCCTGTTTGTTTGTTTTTTGAGACAAGCTATCTCTGTGTAGCCTTGGCACTGTCTTGGACTCTGTAGAGCACAAAGGCCTCAAACTCAGAGATCGACCTGTCTTTCCAAGTGCTGGGATTACAGGTTTTCACCACTGAGCCCAACTTTGTGAAGGTTCCTAATCTCCCCCAAACAGGAACATCCACTGGGAACCAAGTGCTCAAGAATATGAGTCTATGGAGGGCATTTTTCAGTCAACCACCACAGTGGGCTCCATTGTACTGGCTATTGGTAGAGCTCTTGCCTGGCAGGCATGAAGCCCTGGTGTTGTAGTTGTATTCTCAAGACTGAACATGACCATTGCCATCTATAGGTAGAATGGCTGTGATCTCAGGAGAGCAGGCCTATTAGCATTCACCTATTGGAGGGAAGATGCTCCTTAGGCACATGGAAATCTTCCAGAGGGTTATTTCTACCCCAAGGTTGGATAAAAGGTATAAACCATTGCTGCTGTGGGGCTTTTAGCCACTTAGGGGAAATTCCTGATGGTGTAGCTGCCTTTGAGTCACCAATGATCCTGTATGTGACCCTAATAAATTCCATCCACAAAGCTGGGTTTGGATTGAATAGGTATTTCTATAAATTTCCTCACAGAACACTGATATTTTGTCACCAGAACTGAAAAACAATAAAAGCTTTGGAGAAAATAATAGATAGATAGATAGATAGATAGATAGATAGATAGATAGATAGATAAAGATAATAGATAGACAGACAGACAGATGGATAGACAGATAGAAAAAACTTGGTCTGAGTATATTGCTCAGTTAGTAAAATGCTTGCCTGACAGCATGACAACCTGAATTTGACCCCCGGAATACATGTAAAAACTCAACCACAACGGCATACACTTGTATTCTCAGCACAGGGGCTCACTAGCTGGGCAGCCTAGCCTAATTGGTGACCCCAGCTCTCAGTACAAGACTCTGTATTAATAAAACAACCAGGAATGATAGGCGAGGTTAATCTCTGGCCTTCACACTGTTGTGTGAACATGCTTGTGTACCACATACAGTATGTACAAACTTGATGCCAAAGGTTTTTTATTGTTTGCTTTTTGTTTTTTGCTACAAAAAATATTAAATCATTGTGGACATTCTGCAGGCTTTCTAAATTCTTCCTTACTCCCCTAAAGTTATCTACTTCCTTGTCCCCAGTGCACATGTTCCTTGTAGAAGAGACTCAGTGGGTATGTTAATGTAAGAACCTTGAAATGGTAATATTGTCCTGCTTTAGTTGTGAGGGTGACAGGAAGGTGAGAGCCAGAGAAATTATGACAGAAGCAGAGGTGAAGGGTCATAGGTACAGGCCTGAGGTTGTAGCTAGTCTCTGGGAAATGGGAGAGGCAGGGAAACAAATTCTCTTTTGAGACGCATTTCAGAATTATAACCCCTAGAACTGTGAGAGAAACAATATGGACAATCTGTTACAAGACACAGGAAATCACCATATACCTTATTTCCCCTAATCTGGAGACTGTATGGCCTAATTTTGTGTTTTTCACATCTTGTCCCCCCATACCTGGAAGACACTTGCCACCTGACTTCTAGTGTTCAGGAAGCATTTGTAGAATTTGTTCATTCAGAGAGGGGAGCATTGAGGACAGAAGGGTATAACAGATGTGAGCCTCCCAAGTAACCTTGCTGTGTGTCAGAGTTGTACACAGGAAAGGAATTCCAGATGAAGAAGCATCTTCAGTCTGCTCTCCTTTCCTGGTTCCTGGCAGTTTCAGGCATCAGTAGGGCCCAGATGTTGATTCTAGACCTACAGCATCCCAGAGACCTTCTGCTGTGATCTTTGCCTTGCCCTCCTTTGAAGGCAAGGAAACTCACACAATGCCAGAACCAAAAGGCCTTCAAGGTGACAGCCACAGGTTTAGTCCCAACCTCATTCTTTCTCAGGTGGTAAGAAAAGTAGAGTTGCCTGAGCTCTCCCCAATAGAGCTGGACTGAGCATCCAGGTGAGCTTCCAGTTGCTCCCCAGTACAAGGAATAGGAAGAAAGAAGACATCCTGTATCCTTGAGAATATCAGAACGTAGAATAATGCATGGTTCAAACAGCCTGTGTGCCAATGGAAGTGTTCTGAATGCCTATGGATAATAACTACCTGCATAAATGAAAATCTCAATGATTATGGTGGTATTTGCTCAACTCCAGAAATTTCCTCACAACTACCCAGTGTTATGTATGACTATAATTTATACATTATCCTTTAGTAAATCTGCACAAAAAGGCGTTAATAACAATGCTTTGGAAATTTGTAGTTATCCAGCAGTACCACTAGAACTAAAGCTTGCATTAGGGTTTTTTGTCTAGGGTTGTGGGGTAGCTCAGCATTAGAGCTTGTATTTAGCATGCACAAGGGCCAGGGCTCTATACATAGCGCTACAAACTATTATTTCTCCAATGAGAAACAGGTTTTCAAAGGCAGGGCCAGTGGGTAGGCCACCAAGGACTCCCTAGGAGCAGAGACTCTCCTAGAGCACACAGCCAAGTTTATTTATTTCCCTAGAGCTATGTCCCTCTGCTCCAAAGGTGCTCACAGTAGGTAGATATGGTAGCAACATAAACATCTGGAAAGGCAGGAACACCAGGGACTATCAGGAGAAACAGAACAGGTACCAGGGACTCCTTTGTGCAGAGAGGAAGTATGCCCAGCTGAGCACTCAGTGCCAGCTACCATGCGAGCCCCGATCCCCAGCTGCCTTGGCCCTGTGGCTGGGCCTCCCCCTGCCGCCTCCCTCTAGCCTTCCTTCAACTCAATCCATTACCTTCTGTTTACAGCCTCTTCAGACAGTTTTCCTTGGCTTGATGCCAAGCCAATTTGAATTAATTTTCCAAGCATGACCCTGTGAGTCACTATATTAAATGCCTTCCAGATAGTTCTCATTGCTGCATACACACGGTGTGTTTGGCCAGCCATCTGTAATCACAACGAGGCGCCTAGCTCAATGAAGGGGCACCGGGCACCAGCAGCACCAGTCTCTCAGATGGTGCTGGGGCAGGCCAGGCTGCCTTGTGGCCCGCAGACCTACTTCGAGGTTTTATCTAGCAATTGAAAGAGGCAGGTCAGCTACAAAATGACCCACAGTGACTTCTTCTCTTGTTTTGAAAAACAGCCTTATTGACATATATTTCACAGGTAGGTACAATTATCACCAGTCAGCTTTGGAACAATTTTGTCACCCCTAAAAAAAAAAGCTGGTACACTTTAAGCTTTTGTTCTCTTGCTGGCCCCTCCCCCCAGCCTCCAGCTACTGCTGATCTATTAGTCTACAGAGTCCCCTAGTGTGGACATTATTTGGACAGGATCATATGATAGATAGACTTTATTGGTCAGCATTCCAAAAAGAAAACCGCCGAAGGGCTGGAACCTGTTCTCAGGAGGGGTGGCAGACCCCCTATATTGAGAGGATGGTAGCCAGAAAAGGAAGAGGTGATCAATCAAGAGGTTCTGAAAGAAACCAGTTCCATGAGCACCGGCCTCTGCCTAATCTGAAGGCTGAAGCCTTGTGCCCTGGGAGACCTGCCCTGCTTTGCCTTTGCTGCTTCTCCCCAGACTGTTGTCCCGAAAGATGAGAGAAGGAGTGCTCCCTGTTTCCTTGTCATGAGGAAGCTACAGGGAGTTTTGTCTTCTTGTGGCAAGAAGCGAAACCCACAGCTGCCGTGGACAGTAGGTGACCTGCTTTTTGAAGAGCCATTCTTCCAACACACAGAGTCCATTTCTAAACAGTGCCTGCTGCCTCCTGTCAGCCTACATCCTTGTCTCCTTGAAGTGAGCTGGCTTTCTTGCCATCTGTGGGAAGCTCCCGCACAACATTAGCAGCCTCCCCACACAGGCATAACTGGACTCTCTGTAATACAGAAAACAAAGCTTCTCAAGGTTGCAGATTTAGAGGTTATCTGGCCTGAATATGAAATGGGCAGCAGACCAGCCCACAGCAGCTGCACCAAGGACTCTTTCAGCTTTGATTGTCCTACATGTCCTGTCTCTCTGCCCCTCTCCAAGCCCATACTGCTGCTGGGGTTGGAGCTCAGAGGTAAAGCACTTACATAGCATGCTCAAGACCTGATTTCCATTCTCAGCAGTGAGAGAGGGCAAAGGCGAGTTGTCCTTACCTAGAGAAGAAACTGCCACCCTGCAACAATCTGCTGTTCCTCCTCGTTTTACTGCTTAGACCTCAGGGAAATTGACTCTCCTTTGTTTTTGTTTTTGTTTTCTGAGACAGGGTTTCTCTGTGTAGCTCTGGCTGTCCTGGACTCACTCTGTAGATCAGGCTGGCCTCGAATTCACAGGGATCCGCCTGCCTCTGCCCCCCTCCCCCACCGAGTGCTGGGATTAAAGGAGTGCACCACCTGGCTGAAATTGACTCTCCTTAACAGTCAGTCCTGGAGTCATTTGACAACCAAAGGCTCCATCCTGAGCCCTGTTCCTCTAAGAATAACAACCAAATCCCGGCTAGAATGATATTATCACTGTCTACTTTAGGACATGCTCACTCACTCTCTATCTTCTATCTCTTTCTTTCTTTCTTTCTTTCTTTCTTTCTTTCTTTCTTTCTATCTATCTATCTATCTATCTATCATCTGTCACCTTTGTAACAGGAATTGGTTCCCACGTTTTGGAGGCTCAGAACTTTCTTGATCTCTGTGTGCCTGATGGAGCCCAAAGGCTCCAGTGGCTGGATCTGTGTCTCATATCTGTGGTAGAAAACATGTCTTAGCTAAGGCAGAGAAACAAGGATGATTACTTTATCTTTCAACTCTTAACTTGTTTATGCTTCTCATCTGCTTTGCACAGACATTTGTATGAAGAAGGAGCTCCAAATACATTCTTTCTACATGTGCCTATTCAGCCATTGGCTGAAAAGACATTTGAATTATTGTGGCTCACTTGTATACAATTAACCATAATCGTGAAGGTTTACTTCTGGATTTGGGAGGGGGGCAGGTGCTCTAGTTTCTTTCTATTGCCGTGATAAAAAACACTCTAGGCGAAAGCAACACAGGAAAGGGAAGAGTTGGTTTGGTTTACACTTCCAGGTCGTAGTCTATCATCAAGGAAAATCAGGGCAGGGCCTCCAGCAGGAGCTTGAAGCAGAAGCCACAGAGGAATGCTGCTGGCTGCTTTGCTTTCTGGCTCACTCACAGGCTCAGCCTTAGCAACTTTTCTAATATAGCTCAAGGCCCCCTGACTTAGGCTAGTATTATCCCCAGTGGTGTGGGCCCCCTTTTGTCAGCTAACAATCAAGACATGTCTATAGGCCAATATAACCTAGGTGGTTCCTCAACAGAGACTTTTCTCTAAAATGACTTTTGGTTGTGTCAAGATGATAGGTAGTTAAAGCTAGCTAGGATATGGAAGGACGAGACAGGGTCTCACTCTTGCAGCCCAGGCTAGCCTGAAATTTACTATGTAAGGCATACCAGCATTGAGACAATGCTTCTGCCCAGCCTTTCACATGCTAGGATTACAGCATAAGCCACCACACCCACACCTGGTTTCCTACTTTTGGGTTTTGTTGTTATTGTTACGAGGCAGGATGTCATAAACGTGCTGTATCAGAAGCATAGACAAACATGTTTGTGTCCTTCGACAATATCAGGGTTTACTGACCAACAATAAGTTCACAAGGTGTAGTTGTTTCGGCAGCAGCAATCTGTCAGATATCCCTGCTTTCCTTGATAACCCTAGCAAGGTCAACATGAGTTCTTCTATTCCAATCTTAATTGCTAATATTAGCTCTCAGATCACACAGCACACAGTAAATATATCTGCACATATCTATATATGCAAGTTACAAATAGCTGACAGGGTTAAGAGGCCAGCAGCACAGTTCAAGAGGTGCTAGAAATAGGCTGATAGAAATGCAAAGGCAGCCTATGTTGATAAGATAAAGAACCAAGGCAACCAAGCTGTATAGAAGCTGGGGAAGGCACTGCTGTCACAGGTCTGAAAGTGGAGCTGCAGAGAGGAGTCCAATTGTAGATGCAAAAGGGCAGGGATGAGTCCAGACAAAAGGTTATAGATGGATGGCAGGTTCAGAAGGGTGAACAGGAGGCTCAGAAGACAGCGACTGAACAGGCTGCATAACACCAGATCCAGCCCTGCTATATAGCCCGGGGGCAGCCAGGACTTCTCTGTCGTGCTCTTTTATAAATGCACTAAGTGGTCAAATGGCAGATAGTTATATTAGGGGATGTCAATACTAGGAACTCACTTTTTTAAAAAACTGGAAACAGGTCAGAGGGTTACACCATTTCCTCTGTCTGGTATGTCTGATGCATTCTTGAACCAGGTTTTCTTGGTAGGATTTTAATAGCTGCATGTTGCACTACAGTTTTGGCTCACCTCAATAAACTCGTAGAGTGGCACACATTCTATTCCTAGAAATAATCCACTGAACAGTCTGTACTGTGTGAGTGGTACTGGGCGCAAAGTGTCATTGATGTGGAACCTTTGGGCCACTGGTTCTCAACCTTCTTAATGCTACAACCCTTTAATACAGTTCATGTTGTGCTGAGCCCCAACCATAAATTTATTTCATTTCTATTTCATAACTGTAATTTCCCTATACTTATGAATCACAATGCAAATATCTGATATTCAGGATAACTTACATATAACCCCAAAGAGGTCGCAACCCACAGGTTGAGAACCATTGTTTGAGGAGGTGGAACTTTGCTAGAGGTAAAATGTCAATGGGCTTTCAGAGTCTATAGCTTTGCCCCATTTCTAGTTCACTCTTTCTGCTTCACATTTGCAGATAAAGATGTGATCTCCTGTTTGTGGTTGAAGGCATCATTTCTCAGCTTCCTGCTCGGCCACTCTACCTGCCATCTGCTGCCGTGCTTCCCCTGCTATTGTGGACTCCACCTCTGGAACTGTAAGCTCAAATAAACTCTTTCTTCGTTAAGTTACTTTCGGTCATGGTGTTTTATCACAGCTATGAAAAATAACTAATTCATAAGTATGGTATGTATGTCTACAAATATAAGTTATTGTCTATATATAAGATTAGATTTTTTTTGTCTTTCTGTGTCTGAGTGACTTAATATGATTCTTTCTAGAATCATCCAGTTTCCTGAAATTTTCGATTTTTTTACAGCTGAAATTTCCACTGTGTATACATACCACACTTTCATTATCCACTTATCAGTTGATGAATCACTTGGTTAATTATATTTCCTTGCTATTTTGAATAGAGCAGCAGCAAACATGGATATGCAAGTATCTGTGATTATATGTCCTTTGGGCATATGCCCAGGAATGGTATTGCTGACTCCTATGGCATCTATTTTAAGATTTTTTAGAAACATCCACAGGAATTTCCATAGTAGCTGTACAGGTTTAGGCTCCCACAAGCAATGAATGAAAGTTCCTCTTTCCCCACATACTCTCTAGCATTTGTTGTCATTTGTTTTCTTGATTATAGCTATTGTGACTGAGGCGAGATGGAATCTCAGAGTAGTTTAATTTTCCCTGATGAATAAGGGTACTAAACATTAAAACAAAACAAAACCACAAAGTCATGTAGAGCATTTGCGGGTTCTTCTTTGGAGAACTCTGGTCATCTCATTTGCTTGAGACAGTGTCTCATTATGTTTCCCTAGATGACCTGAACCGTATTATGTACATCAGGCTGGTCTCAACCTGTCAGAAATCCTCCTGTCTCTGCTTCTTGAATATTGGGATTACAGATATAAGTCCCTTCAGCCAGCTCTTTTTGCAATTTACATCAGGCCAAGGGCAAAAGTTGGATGGCAAGACAACATTCCTTCAAGGACACATTCTTGAAGCAGACTGTTTTCTTTTGAGATTGGGGTTCTCACTATGTAGTCAGTCTATGCTATTCTCAGACTCCTGGATTCAAATGATCCCCCTGCCTCAACCTTTTGAGCAGCTGAGGCTACAGTTGTGTGCCAGTATATCTATAAATGTTTTCAGGTCCAGATTATTTCTCTTTTTTAATCATACAAAGAAAACCGTTGCTACAGCCATGATGCTTTACTCCTTTGTTTCCTTGTAAGATTTTTTTTAATAGTTTTATAGTTGTCGGTCTGTATTTGTCTTTGATCCACTATTAGTTAATGGCAGATAGCTGCTTTGAGTTACATTCTGTTGTGCTTACAGTCTCATTCCCCAAGTGCTTCAGTTTGAGTTGCTGAAGGTGAAGTTCAATCCGTGTTCATTTTGCCTCAACAAGTTGATCAAGAGCTCTGAGAAAAGCAGGGTTCCAGCAGCGGAGCCGGAGCCGCCCAGGCCTCCCACAGCCACATGTTTGCCTGGGAGGGAGTGCACACAGCTTTTTAATTATCATTCACTCCCACTCCATCCCTTTCCAACAAAGAGATTCAGCTTCAGAAGCGGAGGTGTCTGGCCAAAGCCCACATTACCAACAGATACACAGCTGACCTACCATCAGTGCTTTCTCATTCTAATCTCAGGGCCCTTCTATTTTCTCACCAAGGCCACATGTGATGAGACAAACAGGAAGAGTCAGCCAGATCGCAGCACTGTTAAGCCCAAAACAGGAGGGTTATCTCAAGCTGAGGGATAGCGTGGTTTGTGGACTGAGATCCTTATTAGCTACGGCTACACAAGTAGACCCCATCCCCAAAATAAAGATAAATAAAATGCATGATTCTGGTATAATGATAGACCTATAGATCAATTGAATTGAGAGATGAGAACTATCTCAGTGGTTAAGGGTGCTTACTGCTCTTGCAAAGAACCCGGGCTTCAGTCTCAGCTCCCACAACCTCTTTAACTCCACTTCCAGGTGGTCAAATGTCCTTTGTCCTCTGCAGGCACCTGTATGCACAGTGCACATAAACACATGCAGGTATACAGCATGCATATATACAGCAAACAAACAAGTAAATACAAATTCAAAAGCAGGCAAGTCTCTCCATGCCAGTAACCTCAGCTTTTCGGAAGCTTAAGTTTACTGCCAGCCTGAGATCCTGTCTCAAAACAAACAAAGCAGTGGACATTAGCTAGGGGCTGGTTAGCAGGCCTGAAGTAGTTTCACAGCAGATCGCTCAGAGTATGGGTTTGCAGTAAGAGGCTGGCTGGCACAGGAGAATTTATATGTCTTGCAGAAGCACAGAACTAGGCTTGTAGCTGTGGGGTAACTCCCTGAGATGGGGCAGGGGGGGTGGGGGGGAGCAGAGGAGGAAATTGAAAAGGAACTAAGATGATTTCACCTGCCCAAAAGGCCCAAAAGTACATTAATGGTGCTTTTTCAAGCTGCAGATTTGCTGCTCAGAAGCTATTTGTACATTTGCCCTGAGAACCAAACAAGAGCAAATGAACTAGGCTTCAGTCATGGTAGGAGAGATTTAAATTAGCTCGAAAGAAGAGTTTGGGGGTGGAGATGGAGATGTTAATTAAGATGATTCCTTAGTGGTGACCTTGAAACTGTCCAAGCATAGGCATCCCTATACACTGACCCTCATCCTTCCTCCAGGCTGGGCACAAGCCAGCCTTAGCCTACTGATTACAAATATGCAGTTTGTAGGTTCCCCTTAGTCACAGACCAAGGGGAGGGAAGTAGGGTGAAAGCTGGAGGGAGGTAGGAATGGGAGGACACAAGTGATGGGATAACAATTGAGTTGTAATCTGAATAAATTAATAAAATTAAACAAACAAACAAACATGCAGTGGGTTGTGCAAAACCTTGTCTCTGGGGCTGAATCACTCCCTCTAGTTGCCTGTGGTGGAGAGGCACACAGGGAAGCAGGAGATTTTTACCATATGGCACATCCACGTGGAGGGCTCATCTGGAGAACACATAAAGAACAAGGCTGGGAAGGTTTTTCTGACCCTTTTGCAATCTCACTTCAGGCTCTGAAATACTACATAAAAAGGAGCTTCATACACTGGACTGGATAACAGAATCACAAGATGCCCGTTTCCTAAGCTGCCTGAGTTGCCAGGGGGTGGTAATGGGGCTTTTGCAGATGTGATTAAATGGAGGATCTGGAGTTGGGAGATTATTTGGGATTTTTCAGGTAAGGCCAGTATCATCACATGGGTCTTTAAAAGAGGGAGACAGGAAGATTATGGTCAGAGAAAGATAAAACTTAACTAACATTATTATTATTACTACTATACTACTAGAGAGAGGGGAGAGGGGACACACATGCAGCATACTGTACATATGGAGGTAGCAGGACAACTTCCAGGTGTCAGTTCTTCTACTGTGAGGTCTGGTATCTGAACTAAGGACATCAGTCTTGGTGACAAGGACCTTTACCAGCTGAGCCACCTCACAGTCCTTTCTTTTCTCTTTGTCTCTTTGATCATTCCCTCCCTCCCCTTCCTTCCTCCCTCCCTCCCTCCCTTCCTCCCTTCCTCTCTGTCTATCTCTTTCTTTCCTTTTGAGAAAGAGAGTCTCATACATTTATTTGGAGCTTCCTAGGATTGCTGTGTGCTCTGCAGTTTTGCTCTGTTTTATTTTCAGAGCTAAGGACTGAACCCAGGGCCTTGCACTCACTACAAGCACTCTACCACTGAGCTAAATTCCCAACCCTGTGTTCTGAAGTTTTATCAGCCTCAGCCTGTTCTTTATAGTTTTCAGTTTTAAGAGACTTTGTAATTATGTGCATTATGGTTTGAATGGGAAGGCTCATGTGCTTTAACATGAGCTGGTGGTGCTGTTTTGGAGATTGTGCACACTTGTGGACATGGGGCCTAGCTGGTAGATGTGAGTAGGCATATGGGCTTTGAGAATTACAGGCAGGCCCTGCACCCTCTATA
Organism: Acomys russatus; assembly: GCF_903995435.1. Taxonomy (NCBI): domain Eukaryota; kingdom Metazoa; phylum Chordata; class Mammalia; order Rodentia; family Muridae; genus Acomys; species Acomys russatus. The sequence goes on along the minus strand of NC_067169.1, from coordinate 121,089,010 downwards.
GTTATCTGCTTCTAGCCTGATGCCATAATTTGTCCAGGTGTCATGGACTGATCCACCATGTGTCCTCACTATGGTGAGCACTATTCATTTAAGCCAGGAGCCAAAGTCGCTTATGTGACATATTTGCTTGTAGCAATGAGTAACACACACACACACACACACACACACACACATTTTCACCTGTTTCTGGCTTAGAGCAGAGCAGTGCTCACTGTTGATGACAGTCCCTCTAAGCTATGCTTGTTTCTATTGATCTCACAGTGGGTTTGAGAACCAGCATTAGAGATGACTGTTTCATATCTCAACATCCAAGAACGTAGATGACAAGAAATAGTAGGCCCTGGATGGAAGGAACTGTCTGTTTTACCCCAAAGAAGCAAGATGCTGCCAAGACATTTTATGTTGTGATGTGTTGTGAGATTCAATCATGTTTCCAAGAAAGACACACTGAGATCAAAGTCTATGGTACCTAGGAATGTGCCCTTATTTGAAAATTGGATCTTTGAATGTGAAATCAGAGTAGAGTAGAGTGGAGCCAAAGGACAACACGAACTTCTGGCAGCCACCATAGTCTAGCAGAAAACCTTGGGACATTCCTGGGAAGAACGGCTCTCATGAATGTTTGGTGATTCAGCTCACATTTCAAGGCAAGCACAGCTGAGGGTGAGCCATGAAGGGAAGCCCATACAGACGTGAGGACTGCTCAACAGGCCAACAGGTACCTGCGGGAAAGCCAGCATGGCCCCATGCAAAGGTCAGTCCACAAAACGGCCTGAGAAAGTGTACATGAGGCAAGAGTACTGAGGTGCACAGGCCCCTGTTCCTCTCTTCTCTTTCAATCTACCAATGACTCTGAGGCTACAGGATGGTCCATGTCAGAGAGAAGTGAGAACCAAAGGGGTTCTCTTATATTCTTTTTATTTCACATAATTCTGCTTTCTCTGACATCTCACTTTCAGTTTCACCAAAGGCGGTGAGGCTTTCCTAAATAGTACAAATTCCCTAATGTGGAAGAAACAGAAGAAAAGAGAAACACGAGAATCCAATCACTGGATCAGAAGTGCTAGTTATTATGGGGAGTAGATCCTGAAGAGAGAAATGTGTGTGTGTGTGAGTAGCAGTAGCAGTAATACTATGAAGAGGAGGAGGAGGAGGAGGAGGAGGAGGAGGAGGAGGAGGAGGAGGAGGAGGAGGAAGAGGAGGAGGAGGAGGAGGAAGAGGAGGAGGAGGAGGAGTGGTAAAGTATACTTTTTTTTTTAATTTTATTTATTATGTACACAGTACTCTGCTCCCATGTGTGCCTGCCTGCCAGAAGAGGGCACCAGATCTCATAGATGGTTGTGAGCCACCACGTGGTTGCTGGGACTTGAACTCAGGACCTCTGGAAGAGCAGACAGTGCTCTTACCCTCTGAGCCATCTCTCCAGCCCGGTAAAGTATACTTTTAAGTATGTGGCTCAGTGTGTGATGTTGCTTATTAAGGTTTCTGATGCCCAAATAGGTCTTCATTTTAACCAAGAATCTCAAACTTGTAATCAGCTGCCCTCCTCCAAGCTGTCTCAGGTCATGCCTACATTAATGGCCGGAAGACGCATGCAGCCTGGTCAAGAGACACTAGCCTACACCTCCTGTTTACCACACTGCTGCACTCATCCACTAACCTGAAAGACATGTTCTTAAGCTGGGAGAGCTTCCCCCACTACCTGTTTCACCCCATTAGTAGTGAGCAAGTCTGAACTGTATTTGGCAAAGGGATTCATTTACATAGAGAAACCTTGGCACTGCCATCACGTAGTTATATGCCAGGGTAGAGTATCTGTACTCAACCATTTTTAGTGACATTAAAGTAGGTAACGGGCGGACTATTTGGGTACCTGGAAATAAACTTAGTTATAGTAACCTCTTTAAGGGCCAAGTGCTACTGGGAAGTTAAATTGTAACTACTAACAATTGAAGTGCTACATTACCAGCGATTCCCCTGCCTCTTCAAGTGAACACCACAACCACAGTTAGGAAGTAAACTGAGACAGATGCGGAGAGGTTTGTTTCACGGCATACTGTACTGGAACACTGAAGACCAGCAGCAGATGTGAATTCCAAGTCTTATAATTTTTTTTTTAAGGTTGTGAAATGATCAAAATGAACATGAATCAAGTTTTAATACAGTGTCTGGGTGAATGAAGCATTTCTTTCTTTGGGTTCTCAGGCATGGTTAAACAGTGTAAGACTCTGTAACATTGAATAATAAGTAAAGCTACAAAAAAAAAAAAAAAAAACCCAAAACAAAACAAAACAAAACAAAAAAAAGAAAGGAAAAGAAAGAAAGAAAGCAGGCTGAGCGAGCCGTGGGGAGCCAGCCAGTAAACAGCACCCACCCATGGCTTCTGAATCAGTTCTTACCTCCAGGTTCCTACACTGTTTGAGTTTCTGTCCTGACCTCCTCCAATGATGAACTATGATCTGAAAGTGTAAGCTGAATAAACCGTTTCCTCGCCAACTTGCTTTTTGGTCATGCTTTTTCATCGTGGCAATAGTAACCCTAATTAAGACAGGTGGTAAGCACCTCCATCTCCTGAGCCATCTAATCAGCCCTGGATCACATTTTAACAACATTTTTATTGTGTTAAAGCATACATAAGATACTTACCATTTTAACTTTTTCTAAGAACACATTGATTACATTCCCAGTGCTGTGTTCTCATAACTGTTGTATATATAAGGTGTTGGAATCGAACCCAACATAAACTATGTTTGTTTTGTAATTATCCCTGTTGGCATAAAGTTATTGTGTACTTCAAATGATGATTCCTGGATACTCCCCCATATCTGGTTGCAAGCCTTGTTCTAAGAATCTCCTGTCTAAATGTTGTATAAGCTCTGCTCCCCAATTGTCCCCCTGATATGCCAATAAAGCAGTTTACAGCCAATCTATGAGCAGGGGGGAGAATAGGGCTGGACTTCCTGCCAGCCAGGGGAGGAGGAGTTAGAACAGGAAGTAGAGGATTGGGCCAGGGGATTCAGCCACAGGCAGTGATGCAGCAGAGATGAAGAAGATTCAGCTGGAGCAAAGAAAGAACTAAAAAGCAAGTAAGAAGATGGAGTCACAATAACACAGAGGGTTAAGAACAAGTCATCAGTGACCTACTTCCTCCAACTAAACCCCACTTATTTTTATAATTTATTTATTTTATGTGCATTGATGTCTGTGTGAGGGCATCAGATTCCCTGGAACTGGAGACCAGTTGTGAGTTGCCATGTGGGTGCTGGGAATTGAGCCGAGGTTCTCTGGAAAATCAGCCTGTGCTCTTAGCCTCTGAGCCATCTCTCCAGCCCCTAAGCACCATGTCTTAATCGCTCATTCACCTACAAAATTATCAGTGATCATGATCAGATCATGACAGATCATGTCAAGATTGTATTACCAATTGGGGACCATGCTTTCAATACATAGGCCTTTTGAAGGAGAAGAGACTTCATATCCAAAACATAACATACCCTCCCCATCCTGACTTATATTGGCTTCTCATGAACTTGTAGTTGTTAAATGTTTGTCTATTGAGGTATCTTATATAAGTAGAACTACACAGTGTTTATCCTCCAGTATGACATAAGCATAATGTTTTCAGGGCCATCTCTGTTGTAGTATATATTAACATTTCATTCATTTGTATATCTCATTAGTATGAACTTGTGTCTATGTGAACATATGGTCAGTTTCCTTCTTTTAGCTGTTATGAGTAATGCTGCTGTGAACATGATCATATAAATATGTGTTCTAATTCTTGTTTTATTTTCCTTTCCTCCCTCCTCATCTTTTCTTCCCTCTATTTTTTCCTTTCTTCTTCCTCTCTTTCTTCTCGTTCTCCCTCCCTCTTTTTTTCCTTCTGTCACTCAGGCTGGCCTTGAATTTGCTATGTGGATGAGGATGGCCTCGGATTCCGGATCCTCCTGCCTCCATCTCTGGAGTGCTGCTATTGTTCACAGCTTTTGTCGGCAATGTTGTACTTCCTCTTCATCCTCAGTTATCTAGAATCTTGCTATGTAATCCAGACTGATTTTGAACTCAAGATATTCCTGGCTCAGTCTTCTGGATAGCTGAGGTAACAGATAAGTGCTAACATGTGTGGCCTACTTACTTTTTCTTCTTATCAACATATATATGGACAATTAGAATTGTTGGTGTCACCTGTCATAAGTTGAATGCTGTCCCCTAAAATCCACATCTGCTGGAAACCTCAGAATGTGTCTATGTAAATAAGGTTTTTGTGGATGTAATTCAGTATCCTAACATGAAATTGTATTGGATTTAGCAGAGGCTCTCCCTCAAACCCAAACCATGCTGTGCTGCCAGGGACGTCATGCAAAGACAGACAGAAGCATAGATTGGAAGGATGCATGTGCAGGAAGCAATCCTAAGGAATGCCTAGTGCTCACTCAAAGCTGCAAGGAGCAAAGGAAGCAGTCTCCCTCAAGTCTCCAGGCCCTATTGCCCATTGACTGCAGACTTTGGACTTCCAAGAGTACAAGAGAGAAAATTATCACTGTTCTAAGGTGCCAAGTGTTCAGTAGTTTGTTATGGCAGCCACAGACAACTCATGTGGGCCCTCATGGGCATACTGAAATTGTTTTGTTTGTTTGTTTGTTTTGTTTTGTTTTTTAAATTAATTTATTCTTGTTACATCTCAATGGTTATCCCATCCCTTGTATCCTCCCATTCCTCCCCCCCCCATTTTCCCATTATTCCCCTCCCCTATGACTGTTCCTGAGGGGGATTACCTCCCCCTGTATATGCTCATAGGGTATCAAGTCTCTTCTTGGCAACCTGCTGTCCTTCCTCTGAGTGCCACCAGGTCTCCCCCTCCAGGGGACATGGTCAAATGTGAGGCACCAGAGTACGTGAGAAAGTCATATCCCACTCTCCACTCAACTGTGGAGAATGTTCTGACCGTTGGCTAGATCCGGGTAGGGGTTTAAAGTTTACCTCCTGTATTGTCCTTGGCTGGTGCCTTAGTTTGAGCGGGACCCCTGGGCCCAAATCTGCCTATCATATTGTTCTACTTGTAGATTTCTAGGACCCTCTGGATCCTTCTACTTTGCTATTCTCCCATGCTTCTCTCATTTAGAGTCCCAATAGGATGTCCTCCCCTCTGTCCCAATTTCCTGGTAAGTGAAGGCTTTTGTGGGACATGCCCCTTGGGCTAGTATGCAGATATAAGTGAGTATGTACCATTTGAGTCTCTGTGCTTCTGGGTTAGCTCACTCATTATGATCATTTCTAGCTCAATCCATTTAGCCACAAATTTCAGGAATTCCTTGTTTTTAATAGCTGAGTAGTATTCCATAGTGTATATGTACCACAGTTTCTTTATCCATTCTTCTACTGATGAACACTTAGGCTGTTTCCATATTCTGGCTATTATGAATAAGGCTGCTATGAACATGGCTGAGCAAATTTTCTTGTTGTGTGCTGGAGCATCTTCTGGCTATATTCCAAGGAGTGGAATAGCTGGGTCTTGAGGAAGCCCTATTCCCATTTTTCTGAGATAGCACCAGATAGATTTCCAAAGTGGCTGTACTAGTTTGCATTCCCACCAGCAATGAAGGAGTGTTCCTCTCTCCCCACATCCTCGCCAGCATGTGGTGTCGCTTGAGTTTTTGATCTTAGCCATTCTGATGGGTGTAAGATGGAATCTCAGAGTTGTTTTGATTTGCATTTCCCTGGTGACTAAGGAGGTTGAGCATTTCTTTAAGTGTTTCTCAGCCATTTGATACTCCTCTGTTGAGAATTCTCTGTTTAGTTCCAAGCCCCATTTCTCAATTGGGTTATTCGGTTTGGTGGTGTTTAATTTCTTGAGTTCTTTATATATTTTGGATATTAGACCTTTGTCAGATGTAGGGTTGGTGAAGATTTTTTCCCAGTCTGTAGGCTGTCGCTTTGTTCTCTTGACAGTGTCTCCTGCCTTACAGAAGCTTCTCAGCCTGAGGTCCCATTTATTAATGGTTGACATTAAGGCCTGGGCCGTTGGTGTTCTGTTCAGGAAGTTGTCTCCTGTGCCGATATGTTCCAGGCTCTTTCCCACTTTTTCCTCTAAGTGGCTTAGTGTCTCTGGTTTTATGTTGAGGTCTTTAATCCACTTGGATTTGAGTTTTGTGCAAGGTGACAAATATGGGTCCAGTTTCATTTTTTTACACATAGGCCTCCAGTTAGACCAGCACCATTTGTTGAAGATGCTATCCTTTTTCCATTGAATGGATTTGGCTTCTTTGTCAAAAATCAAGTGACCATATGTGTGTGGATTCATATCTGGGTCTTCGATTCGATTCCACTGATCAACCAGCCTGTTGCTGTACCAGTACCATGCTGTCTTAATTACTATTGCTTTATAGTACAGTTTGAGATCAGGTATGGAGATTCTTCTGGAGCACCTTTTATTGTACAAGATTGTTTTAGCTATTCTGGGTTTTTTGTTTTTCCATATGAAGTTCAGAATTGAACTTTCAATGTCTTTAAAAAATTGTGTAGGTATTTTGATAGGGATTGCATTGAATCTGTAGATTGCTTTTGGTAGGATGGCCATTTTTACTATGTTAATTCTCCCGATCCATGAGCAAGGAAGATCATGCCATCTTCTCAGGTCATCTTCAATCTCTTTCTTCAGAGTTTTGAAATTTTTTTCAAACAAGTCCTTCACTTGCTTACTTAGAGTAACTCCTAGATATTTTATATTGCTTGTGGCTAATGTGGAGGGTGTGGTTTTCCTAATTTCTTCCTCTGCAAGCTTGTCATTTGTGTATAGGAAGGCTACAGACTTTTTTGAGTTAATTTTGTATCCAGCCAATTTGCTGAAGGTGTTTATCAGCTGTAGGAGTTCTCTGGTGGAAATTGAGGGTCACTTATGTACACTATCATATCATCTGCAAACAGGGATAATTTGACTTCCTCCTTTCCCATTTGGCTACCCTTGATCTCCATTTGTTGTCTTATTGCTCTGGCTAGAACTTCGAGTACTATATTGAAGAGATATGGAGAGAGTGGGCAGCCTTGCCTTGTTCCCGATTTTAGAGGAATTTCCTTGAGTATCTCACCACTTACTTTGATTTTGGCTATTGGCTTGCTGTATATAGCCTTTATTATGTTGAGGAAAGTGCCTTGTATCCCCGATCTCTCTAAAACTTTAAACATGAATGGATGTTGGATTTTATCAAATGCTTTCTCTGCATCCAAAGAGATGATCATGTGGTTTTTTATTTTCAGTTTGTTTATATGGTGGATTACATTGATGGATTTCCGTATATTAAACCATCCCTGCATGCCTGGAATGAAGCCTACTTGGTCATGATGAATGATATCTTTGATGTGTTCTTGTATTCGTTTTGCAAGTATTTTAGCATCGATGTTCATAAGAGAAATTGGTCTGAAATTCTCCTTCTTTGTTGAGTCTTTGTGAGGTTTAGGTATCAATGAGACTATGGCCTCATAGAATGAATTTGGTAATTTTCCACCCATTTCTATCTTTTGGAGTAGCTTGAATAATATCGGTATTAGCTTGCCCTTGAAGGTCTGGTAGAATTCTGCACTGAAACCATCTGGCCCTGGGCTTTTTTTGGTTGGGAGACTATCGATGATTGCTTCTATTTCTGTAGGGGAAATGGGACTATTTAGCTTGTTTATCTGTTCTTTACTCAACTTTGGCAAGTAAACTTGGTCAAGAAAATCGTCCATTTCCCTTAGATTTTCAAATTTTGTGGCATATATGCCTTCAAAGTAGGATCTTATGATTCTTTGTATTTCTTCAGTGTCTGTTGTTATGTCTCCCTTTCATTTCTGATTTTGTTGATTTCAATATTGTCTCTCTGCCTTTTAGTTAGTTTGGCTAACGGTCTGTCTATCTTGTTGATTTTCTCAAAGAACTAGCTCTTGGTTTTGTTGATTCTTTGGACTGTTTTCTTGGTTTCTAATTTGTTAATTTCAGCCCTGAGTTTGATTATTTCCAGACGTCTACTCCTCTTGGGTGTTTCTGCTTCTTTTTTTTCTAGGGCTTCCAGTTGTGTTGTTAAGATGCTTATGTGCGATGTTTCCAATTTCTTTTTAAAGGCACTTAGTGCTATGAATTTTCCTCTTATCACTGCTTTCAATGTATCCCACAAATTTGGGTATGTTGTTTCTTCATTTTCATTGAATTTCAGAAACTCCTTGATTTCTTTCTTTATTTCTTCCCTGACCCAGGTGTCATTTAGCAGAGAGTTGTTTAGTTTCCACATACATATAGGCTTTTTGTTATTTCTGTTGTTGTTGAATTGCAGCCTAAGAGCATGGTGATCTGATAGGATACAAGGTATTATTTCAATCCTCTTGTATCTGTTGAGGCTTGCTTTGTGAGCTACGATGTGATCAATTTTGGAGAAGGTTCCATGGGGTGCAGAGAAGAAGGTATATTCTTTCTTGTTTGGGTGAAAAGTTCTATAGATATCTGTTAGATCCATTTGACCCATGGCATTGGTTAATGATGTTATTTCTCGGCTTAGTTTCTGTTTCAATGACTTATCCTTCAGTGAGAGTGGGGTGTTGAAGTCCCCCACTATTATTGTGTGGGGATCAATGTTTGGTTTAAGGTTTTTTAGCAGATCTTTTACAAATGTGGGTGCCCTTGTATTGGGAGCATAGATGTTCAGAATTGTGATGTCATCTTGGTTGACTTTACCTTTGATGAGTATGAAGTGTCCTTCCTCATCCCTTTTGATTAATTTTGGTTGAAAGTCTATTTTGTTCGATAGAAAAATGGCTACGCCTGCTTGCTTCTTGTGACCATTTGCTTGGAATATTTTTTTCCAACCTTTTACCCTGAGGTAATGCCTATCATTATGGGTGAGATGTGTTTCTTGAATGCAGAAGAATGTTGGATCTTGTTTGTGCACCCATTCAGTTAGTCTGTGTCTTTTCATTGGAGGATTGAGACCATTGATGTTGAGAGATATTAATGACCAGTGACTGTTAAGAGTCTTAATTTTGATGTTGTTTCCAGTCAAGCATTTGTGTAGTTGTGTTTTTGCCATGTTATAGTTATCTATTTCCTGAGTGGTTTTGGTTGTAGCTTGACCCTTTGGGATGGAGTTTTCCTTCTAGTACCTTCTGTAAAGCTGGATTTGTGGATAGGTACTGTTTGAATTTGTTTTTGTCATGGAATATTTTGTTTTCTCCATCAATGGTTATTGATAATATTGCTGGGTAAAGTAGTCTGGCCTGGCATCTGTGGTCTCTTAGGGTTTGCAGGATCTCTGTCCAGGCCCTTCTGGCTTTTATGGTCTCTGCTGAGAAGTCAGGTGTAATTCTGATAGGTTTACCATTAAATGTTATTTGGCCCTTTTCCCTTGCAGCTTTTAATATTTTTTCTTTGTTCTGCATGTTTTGTGTTTTGATTATTATGTGGCGGGCAGTTTTTCTTTTCTGGTCAATTCTATTTGGTGTTCTGTAGGCCTCTTGTATGTTTATAGGCATCTCTTTCTTTAGATTGGGGAAATTTTCTTCTATGATTTTGAGAATAGTTTCTGGGCCTTGGAGTCTGATATCTTCTCTTTCTTCAATGCCTATTATCCTCAAATTTCTTCTTTTCATGGTGTCCTTAATCTCTTGGATGTTTTGTGTCAGGAGTTTTCCAGATTTGGCATTTTCTTTAATGGTTGCTTCAAGATCTGTGATTGTATCTTCTAGACCTGAAATTTGTTCTTCCATCTCTTGGATTCTGTTAGAAAAGCTCACCTCTGTGTTGCTAGCCTTCTTCTCTGAATTCTCACGTTCTCGTTTTTCTTCTGTCTGTGTGTTTATTATTGAATCCATTTTCATTTTCAGATCTTGAACTGACTTTTTGATTTCTTTCATCTGGTTGTTTGCATTTTCCTGCATTTTTTCCAGTTCCACTCTATGTGCTTCTTTTATGTCTCTTACCTGTTTGTCTGCGTCTTCCTGCATTTGATTACAAATTTTATTTGTTTCCTCCATTACCATCCTCATTACTAAGGATTTGAGGTCATTTTCTTGTATTTTCGTTGTATTTGAGTTCTCTGGGTTGTTTTCTTTGAGATAGCTGGAAACTGGAGACCCCATGTTGTTTTGGGGTTTTTTGCATATGCTTTTTTGCTGTCCTTTAGACATCTTGCTGTCTTTGTTTTTGTTGGGTAGCTTCCAGAGTTGGATGGAGGGAGTCTGATGATAGATTCACTTGTTTTCTCAAGATTTCCTTAGGCTGGGAGCTCTAATTCTTCACTGGTATGGATGTTAGGAGGTTAGCCCTGTTGTTTTGGACTCTCACAGCCAGTGATCTTCATCTCCCCTGTGCTGTGGGTCCTGCAATCATTCTGGGTCTCTGAATGAGCATTGGGTCAGGCCAAGATATCCACATCCTTCTGTGACCCCTGCCAAGTCCAGCCAGGAACACTGGGCCTGAACCACGGGCCAAACTCAGCTAGATTCTCAGGGCCTGAACCGTCTGCTGAGCTCAGCTAGGGATTCTGGGCCCAAAAATGCACACAAGGTCCAGCCAGAATTTTTGGGCTGGGACTACGCATCAAGCTCAGCTAGGGGCTTTTGGCCCAAAGTGCGTGCTGTGGTCAGTTATTGACTCAGGGCCCGAACTGTCCACCAATCTCAGCCAGGAATTGTGGATTCAAACTGTACACTGTGTCCAACCAGAGTCTTAGAGCCGGTGGAACTGAGCACTCTGCCCAGACTGCATCACCGCAGGGGAGCTGCTGCTGAGCTGAGGTGGTGCCTAATGTGGAACTGAGTGCTCCGCTAAGCCTGCGCCACAGCAGGGGAGCTGTGGCTGCGCTGAGTTAGTGCCTCGGGCAGAATTGCTTGCTGGGCTGGGCTAGGACCCGGGACTCTGGGGCCGAACTGTCTGCCGAGTCCAGTCTGGGTCCCAAGGCACCACGTGACCCAAATCCTGCCCAGAGTCCCCTCTCCCGCAGAAACTCCCACCGGCCACCACACCAATTGCCTCCACTGGAAGGCTATGAGCTGCAAACCTCAGCCACCGCTGCTGGTGCCGCTGGTGCTGCTGCTGCTGCTGCTCCGATCCGAGAAAATCCACGCACCTCCCGTGTGCAGGGGCACGCAGGTCCTCAGCACCCTGGTCCCTCCGAACCGTGGAGCACTTCCGCTGCCGTGGTGTGGGGACCTCAGTGTTCCTGGCTCAGAAATCTGTGCAATTCCCTGAATTGTTCACTGGAGCCTCCAAACACGGTCCACACTGCTCGCCGCCATCTTGGATCTCCCTGAAATTGTTAATTACAAAGTGGCTAGGTGCTTATCCAGCATTGAGCACATTGCTTAACACTTCTGTGCTAGCTAATCTTGCTTGTCTAATTGACTAAATCTGGAATCAACTAAAATGCAAGCTGTGGGGCTCTCCTGTGAGGGATCTTTAAAAAATCAGATTATTTGGAGCATTTTACAGAAGAGAAAACTCAAGTCCTAGAGAAAGAAGAATGACTTATCCAAGTCACAAAGGAGCTATGCATGGTGGAGTCTAGGACAGCCAAGGCTACAGAGAAATTCTGTCTTGAAAAAAAAAAAAAACGAGAGAGAGAGAGAGAGAGAGAGAGAGAGAACTTTTAAAGTTATACTATGTTTTTATATTGTGACATTAACATGAGGTCTTGGAGGCAAATAAAATAAAAGTTTAACAGTGCTGTGTTTGTGTGCTAAGTGGACAAGGGATCAATGACACTGGTTAGTTTTTTGTCTAAATGACACAAGTTAGTACAGGCTAAGAGTTATCTGGGAAGACGTTATCTCAGCCAAGGATTGCCTCCTTTAGATTGTCTTGTAGGCAAGTCAGGTGCGGCATTATCTTGATTACTAATTGATGGGAGAGGGCTAGTCCATAGTTGATGATGCTGCCTATGGGCAGGTAGTCTTGAGTTGTCTAAGAAAGAAAACTGATGGAGCTAGAGAGATGACTTCGTGGTTAAGAGCACTTGCTGCTCTTGCAGAGGACAAGAGTTCGGTTCCCAGCATCCACATGGAAGATGTTACAACCATCTTTAACTCATGTTCCCAGGGATCCAACAGTGAAATTGGCACCTAAAGTTACTTCAAATGATAAGTATTATGTTGATCCGTGGTTTCTGGAAGGTCATCAAAAGCAATACTAATGACAGTGTTTGGTTCTGTGCTCATGAGAGAATTTGGAATGGTAAGTGGTCTCAGAGATAGTCTTGCTCAACCAACTCATTTTCTAGAAGAGAAAAACAAGGCCCAGAGAAAAGAGAATAACCTTTTCAATGCTCCAAAGTGATCTCCTGACTCCTCGCCCACCCACATAACAGCTGTTTGAGGAGCAGAAGTGTCACAGCTCTTGAGAGCTAACCTCCATAGATCTGCCCACAACATGGCTTCCTCTCTGTTGCAGAGAAGCAGTTGCCAAAGAATGGCTTTCTGGGACTCAAGCAAAGAATGTCAGTGCTCAGATGTGCCCACTGCCATTGAAACCAGAGGACTTTGAGTGGGTAAAATCAGAGGCCAGTTTTGAGGGCCATACAAAATCCACAGTAGATGAAACACAGGCACAGTTGCGGTTATGTGCCAATAAAAGCTTATTACTTAATACTGAGATTACATGGTATACCACTTTTACATGTCACAAAATAGTCTTTACATGGTCTTAACTATCCATCACTTGAATGCCAAGTGAAAGCAGGTAGTGGGTAGAGCTTGGTCCACTCGTCAGAGCTGTGAAAGTCATGGTCACATTCATTACCTATGTACACATGCCTAATCTCCCCCAGGCTGAGTACATTGGAAATGAGTTAAGCCTCAACACAGTATTTTTTTGAGACAAGGTTTCTCTGTGTAACCTTTGCTGTCCTGGACTCACTTTGTAGACCAAGCTGGCCTTGAACTCACAGAGATCCTCCTGGCTCTGCCTCCCAAATGCTGGAATTACAGGCGTGTGCTACTGTTTTTTTAAAAGATGTATTTATTTATTACATATACACACATACATAGTATTCTGCCTGCATGTGTACCTGCACACCAGAAGAGGGCAGCAGATCTCCTTACAGATGGTTGTGAGCCACCATGTGAGTACTGAGAATTGAACTCAGGACCTCTGGAAGAGCAGACAGTGCTTTTAACCTCTAAGCCATCTCTCCAGCCCTCAACACAGTAATTTTAATAGCTCCTCTGATCCCCAGAATGCCATGTATGTGGCCAAGATAAGTGAGAAGCCAAGAGAAATGTGTACATGTCTACACAATGACTTGTACCAGCGTGCATGTAGCACTGTTATTTACAATAGTTTCAAACTAGAAAAAAGTTGAGTAAACAAAATTTGTAATCATATCAGAGAATTTTCTTCAGCCATAGTTAGAAATGAAATTGTAATATACACTGTGGTTTTACGGGTATGATTTGACCCATGATTTGACCCTTAACCCTAAGGATCAATGTACTAAAAACTTAGTTCCCAGTGTGAAATTTAGCACAGGTCGTTGGGATGCTGCTCTCAGAGTTTTCAGAGATATTTGGCTGAGGAGGGCAAAGTAGCCCTGAGTGTGCTTAGTGGCATCCCATGGGTTCGGGTCCTGGACTTTGTAAAAAAGGGAAAGTGAGCTGAGCAGCAGAATTCATCTCTGTCTGCTCTCTAACTACAGATGAAATGTGACTAGCCACGTAACATTACTGCCCCCATGACTTCCCCACTACAGTGAACTATGCATTCAAACTGGAGCCCAAATAAGTCCTTTCTTCCTTAAACTGCTCAGATATTTTTGTCAGAGCAACAAGAAAAATAACTAATACACTAAGTATATAGTATCACATGTCGGCAATCCTAGCACTTGGTGGAGTCTGGAGGACCAGGGGTTTAGGCCAGCTTTGATTACATGGTGAATATGAGAACTTGTCCCAAAGAAAGAGAAAAAAATCAAAAGCAAGACTGAGTTAAAAATCCTGCTTTACTGTGAAACCTCTTCAGCTTCTACAGTTCTTGAAGATTTCAACCTCCAAAACTATGAGCCTAATAAACTTCTTTTCTTCATCCATTTCCCAGCCTTCATTATAAGCAATTTCCCATTGCTTCATTATAGCAATAGACACGGACAAATATGTGGTCCAATGTGGATGCGCTTCAGAAACATAATCCATGGGAAAAGGTAGACACTAGAGATTACATAGTATATGACTCTCTTTGTATAGAAAGTTTACAATAAACAAGCTTTGAAGCCAGGTGGTGGTGGTTTTAATCCCAGCACTCAGGATGCAGAGACAGGCAGATCTCTGAGTTTGTGGCCAGCTTGTTCTATAGAGTGAGTCCAAGACAGCAAGGGCTACACAGATAAACCCTATATTGCAAAACCAACCCCCCAAACAAAACAAAACAAAACAACAAACAAACAAGTTTTGGAGACAGCAATGAGATTAGTAGTTTCCAGGGGCAGGAGAGATGGAGGATGACTGCTTAAGTGGGTGCAGGTTTTGCTTTATTTGGGGATGATGGAAATGTTCTAGAACTAGATAGAAGTGGTTGCTTTTTGCATTCCACTGAACCCCTATAAAAGGCTCATGCTAAATTTGTCATTGCTGTGACAAGATACTTGAGCAACACATCATATGAAAGGAAGCATTTATTTATTTAATTTATTCACTGTGTCTTTCTGCAGGTGTGTGGTATATGTGCATGTATGTGTGTGGGTGTACATACGTGTGCATGCAGAAACCAGAGGAGAGCACCAGTTGGCCAGTTCTGTCACTCTGCATTATTTCCTTTGGGCAGGATCTCACTGAACTTGGAGCTAGACTGGCAGTCACTTAGGCCAGCAATTCCCTCTCCATAGCACTGAGGTTGCAGGTACAGGCATCAGCACAACTAGATCTTGGAGTTATTTTGGCTCATGGTTTCAGTTCATTATGGACGAGAGAGGTGGGGGCAGGGAAAGGGGGGAAGAGGGAAAAGAAGAGGGAGAGAACATGTATGTCTATGTCTAAAGTCTTTTTTCCTCCCCACTTTTACTCCTCTTAAACCACCGGCTTGTGGGACAGTGCAGTTCACATTCCTTCAGAATAATTGTTTTTAAAGACAAGTTCTTAGCCAGGTGTGATGGCTCACGCCTTTAATCCCAGCACTCAGGAGGTAGAGGCAGGCAGATCACTGTGAGTTCGAGGCCAGCCTGGTCTACAGAGTGAGTCCAGGATAACCAGGGCCACACAGAGAAACCCTGTCTCAAAAACAAAACAAATAAAGACAGGGTCTTGCTACATAGCCTTGGCTGGCTTAGAACTTTCTTTGTAAAGAAGGCTGACCTGGGAATTGCAATAGACCCTTTGGATTTTTCTGTAACGCACTAGTTGGTTAATCCAGAAATACCTCACAGACACACCTAAGGTGTGCTTCACGAACATCCTATCGTGTGTGATGATTTATCTTTGTTTTTGTTTGTTTGTTGTTGTTTTGGAGAGTGGTGATAAGAGGAGGATAAGAGGACTGGGGAAGTGGGGTGAGAGGGCTTCATGCATGCTAGGCAAATGCTCTACCACTGAGCTCCACCACTAGCCCTCTTAAGCACCTCAAGAACAAATCAACTAGAACACCAAGATTAGCCAGTGCAAGGCTAACTTGTTTTATGTGAATTATACCTCAGCCCTCATTCTAGCATGCAGCTGGGGTTGAGGATCATGGAGCCAGAGAGTCTCACGTTAATTTTCTCCCAAGCCTGTTTTTGGGTGTGGGTGGGAGTTTAGGGTCTACATCAAGTGTCTTTCCTTGATCAGTCTCTCTCTCTTCACTGTTTTAAAATAAGGTCCCTCCCTGAATCTACAGCTCATAATTTGGCCATTGGCTTGCCAAGGAGCTTCAGGGATTCAACTCTGTCTCCTCCTACCCCACCTTGCCTTTTATGTGGCTTATTGGGATCTGGACTCCGGTCCTCAGGATTCCATGGCAAACACTTTATTGCCTGAGCTGTCTCTTTACCTCACCTCTTTCCTGAAGAAAAAAAAAAAGCTGTCTTAAAAGCTTGGTGTTAGAATCAAGCACAGGGCCTCTGAGAGTGGAAAAGGATAAATACCCAGCTTTTGTTGGCCTAGGAGGCAACAGTAGGTTCTAGCATGATCTCAGGGTTAAAGTGGAAGCAATGATGAAGAAAGAAAGGCAATCAAGTCACTGCAGACAGGTGTGATGGCAAATGACCCATTAGCTGTTTTGCAGGAGCTGACCCAAGTCTCGAAGGGATGTGTTGGTCTTAGAGGAATTTTTTGGTCAGGCACAGGTATTTATATTCCTTCCTGTTGAGGTTTGGAGCCTTTAACAGGAGGCTGCAAGGCTGCTGTTGGAGCAGCTACCTCTAGCTGCTAGGTGCAGAATGTTCCAGAGACATCTGTGAGGACAGAGGGATAGATAGGAGTGATCAGGAGAAGCTCATGGTTGCTTTTAAGATCTGAGACCCCAGCAACTGAAAGAGCAGTGATGCCACTTGCTAAGATAGAAGAATACTTGATGGAGGAGGAGCAGTGGGTTGCCATAGGTGCACACTTGTGTTTTAGACATTGCAACGCCCCAACAAAGTTCTATTTGAATAAAACGGCATAGCTCCCAATTAGAGCTCTGTTCACATGTATGTCTCATGGTCTCATGACTTTCCTCTGAGGTTTCTATTTTATTTATTTATTTATATATTTGTGTATATAAGCAATCCATTTGCATGTATGACTACATGACAGAAGAGAGCAAAAGAGGGCACCAGATCTCATTACAGGTGGCTGTGAGCCACCATGTGGTTGCTGGGAATTGAACTCAGAACCTCTGGGTGAACAGCCAGCGCTCTTAACCTCTGAGCCATCTCTCCAGCCCCTCCTCTGAGGCTTCTTAGGCAGCTTTACTGACAGAAAAAGATAACAGAAAGGGCCCAGATGCTGATTCTGTGATTTGAGTTTCTCAAGTACTTGGAGGGAGAGATTTCACCAGCTAAGTTCAATAAAATCCAAGAAATATTAATTCTTGTTCCTACTAAGGTCAGGATTCACAGTAGAAAATGCTGCCTCAGAAATATTATGGAGATATTAGTTATTTCTTGCCAGGAGCAGTGCAGAGGGCCTCTCACATTAGGAAGGCATGCAGGTGAAAGGGTTTGGCCTGCCTGACTTAGTGCTGCTTGGTAGTCTGCATACAGATAGACAGAGAGGAGGGCTCCTCATCATAATGAGCCCACAGAGGGAGGAAGGACCAGGTGGTCTTTTGCACCTTGTTTTCTTCCTGGACCATTATCACATGACTAGTAATGTCCTTATCTTCACCACTGTGTGGTCCTTGGGGTATTAAGAAAGACCCTCAAGCTGGGTGTGGTGGCACAAGCCTTTAATCCCAGTACTCAGGGAGACAGAGGCATGCACATCTTTGTGAGTTCGAGGCCAGCCTGGTCTACAAAATGAGTCCAGGACAGCCAGGGCTACAAAGAGAAACCCTGTCTCAAAAAACCAAAAAAAAAAAAAAAAAAAAAAGAAAGAAAGAAAAAGAAAAGAAAAAAGAAAGAAGGAAAGTCCCTCAACCCCAAGGGGAGGCTACATAGCCCTGTGGCTGAGTACATGCCTAGCATGTGTGAGGCTCTTGGATGGCTCAGTCCTCCCTCCCACTTCTTCCTCCCCCTCTCTTTCCCTTTCCTCCTCTGTCCTTTCCCTTACACTTCCTCCCTCCTCCCTTCCCTCATCTCTTCTCTCCTCACCTTCCCCTTCCCCTCCTTTTCCAGTTTTCGCTCCACTTCTCTCCTCCTCTCTTCCCCTCTTCTTCCTTTGCTAGAGATACAAGGCAGGGTCACAGTAGTTTCACACTAGTAAAACAGAGGTTTGTTTTTAAGAAAATTAGGCTTTTACACAGTACAGTTCTGAGGTTCCTTGGAGAAACTGACCTACAAAATACCAGTAATCTGACATAGTCCCCTTTGCAGTGTTGCTTTCTTCAGGCTCCACATGTTTAAACTTCTACAGTTGCCTTAGGAGAGTATAACCTTCACCCGGCCACCAAGTTTTACATGTGGTGGTTCTGGCTACTCCATTTTATACATCTCATTGCTGGTCCTTGATGCCTTTTCCCCAGCCTTTCTCTGGGAAGTTTTGTCTTCTTGGCTGGGGGAACTATTATTTTCCTTTTAGATCGGTTCTCCAGGACAGTCCTCTGTAGACAGGGTTGCTTCCGTGTCTACACATGGCGTTGAGCTAACTGCTAGTCTCCTGGCTCAATTCCTTGTGTCCTTGACTTTGCTCATTTCCCTTGTCCTGAATCCGACCTCCTAGCGTGGGCATTGAGAGTCCAGCGCCAGCCTCTCCTCCTATACTCTGCTGACTATTCTTCAGGAACTACAGGCCTGTCATGCTGCAGATCCCTTAACACCCTTCAATATTTTCCCTTTGTGTTCAGGATTTGCCCTTTGCCGTTAACATGGCATCCAAGGCCTTGCCTGACTTTGCCATATGACCAAACCTGCAAGAGGAGATATGAAGGGTGCTGTGAGGAGACTGAGGATAATTGGCTTGCAAGTCAAAAAAAGGAGGTGGGCTCCATTTCCCAAGCTTCTATTCACTTACGGGGTATACTCTGCCAGTTTCCGTATATCTGGATCCTCATGAGCCAAAGGCTCAAAGATGTGTCAACTCTTCCTGCTAGATTTTGTTTTCTTTTTCCTTTTTTCAATTTGGGGGGTAGTAGGCTTGCAAAATTTTAATTTTGTGCAGCAAGCACTTTAAACAAAACACTACTATGTTCCACGAAATAATGGACTTTTGTACCACAACAAAGCTCACAATTGCAGACGAAAGGTCAGTACTCTGGGAGTTTGGGGTTTCTTTTTCCTTCTCTGCACAGAACTGGCCAGAACCTTGAGTAAGATGTCAGCCATGGAGGAGGGGACTCAGTGAGGAACTAGACTGATGTACAGGAGAGCTTTCTTTCTTAATTCTCCCTCTTTCTGAGCACCCCTCTCTGTGGTGTGTGTGTGTGTGTGTGTGTGTGTGTGTGTGTGTGTGTGTGTGTGTGTGTGTGTCTACTGGCATTGGGCCCAAGACTTAGGGATGCAGCATGAGGCAGCTAAAGCCTTGTATGCTGGCTGAGTCCCTTGGTTTCCTGGAAATAAAGGGGAGCCTTCAGTTGGACTAGGAGGCCTTCATCTTTGTCTTCTTCCTGCTAGCTCCCAAGTGTTATTGGTGGTAAAGCACCAGGAAGGGACAAGTCTACAGTTGTGTTGTTTGTGTTTGACAGAGGGTTTTCCTGTGAAGCCTCTGCTGGCTTTGATATTGAGGCAATTCTCCTGCCTCAGGCTCTTGATGGCTGGGATTGAAGGGATAAGCCACCTCAACCATCAGACAAGAGCAATTTCAACAAGGACAGTGGTGCTTTCCTGATGGGACATCCTGGGCAGTGTCAGGGTCCTGATTGGTAAGATGCTACCTCCCACAGCTGCTTTTGCCTAAGGATGAAGGAGGCTCCTTTGTAAAAGTGGCTGGCATACAGAATTGAGGATGAATATTTTGTGAGGAAGGGTTTGCATAGCTGTTCATTTGGGTAGCAATAGAACTTCATAGTCCTGGGAAGCTGCTAAAGTCCAGAGCCCCTAAGAGGTCATGGCTTCACTGTTCACACATTTTACCCTGGGTCTGGTATACAACAAGAGGAACAGAAAGCTGGGGAGTCGTTGAGTACCAGGCTGACTCTCAGAAAGCCACTGAGCAGTGCTCTCAGCATGCTTTGGACTATGCTCCTGGGATGGCCTGCTGGATCTTGTGGATAATGACACACTTTTCTGTCTTGTGAAAAAGGTCGCTATTTTAGAAGAGGAGCTGCTTTTTCGAGTTGGTGGCAATGTTCAGGGCCTGAGAAGTTCAGGGAAGAGCTAGGGAGGTGTGCAGGATGAGAAGGAAGTGGTATGTGGACAATTCGTCCTGGACTTCATAATGCTTTGGTAATAAGTATGTTGTTTACAGTGGAGGGGATAAGGAGCATGGCTTGTCAGGGTTGCGTTTCCCATGTGTAAATCACTCTCATGTAAGATTGCCGTTTAGCAAAGGTACAGTTACCTCACTGCGTTGCTCACCAAGTTCCAGGTGGGCACTTCTATCCAACAGAAAGATTCACCAGACCTCTTAGACTCACATTAAAGGATACTGAGAGACACACTAGACCCCAGGTAGATTATCTTACAAAGGGAGATTTAGCTCATAGCCTTCTTCAGGCATTTTGATCAACAAGGATTTTGTTTATCTTGTGTAATTTGATATATTAAAAAACCATTCTTTTCTCTTAGATCTTGCGTCTGCACCTAGTCAGGTTACCTTTTATGCTTATCTTGTGTTTTAGAGACGCATCATCACCTGCCAGCTGTGACACCTAGTTCCATTGAGTCCTCATGACATCCCATCTCACAACTTTCCACCACTCCATTGACTCTTTTTGGTTCAGCCAAGTTCTGAAAGCCCCTGTTCTTGGCCACTCAGCAGCAGGCCTGCCACTATTCTCCTGGCCCCTTTGACTGTGTGGTCCCTTGGTTACTCCCTCAAAGTCGAGGCACTCCTACTCACTCATCCCCTTCCTCCAGATTATCAAGGTGACACACAAGGACATTATAGGAAATAAAGATATATCAGCTATTTCTGCTCCTCAGCTCCAGTTACAGTCCTGCTTTGCTCATGGGAAAGTCTACCAAAGCAGAGGTGGGATGGAGGGAAGAGAGAGAGAGAGAGACAGAGAGAGAGAGAGAGAGAGAGAGAGAGAGAGAGAGAGAGAGAGAGAGAGAGAGAGAGAGAGAGAGAGAAGAGAGAGAGAGGGGAGGGGGAGGGAGAGAAGAGGAGAGGAGAGGCGAGGAGAGGAGGGAGGGAGGGGAGGGAGAGAGAGGTGGGGGCAGAGAGGGAGGGGAGTGTGTGTGAGCATTTGTGGCCAGGAACACTGGGACTAGGAATAGGAGCCATCCTTTTGAAGTGACCCAGGGCAGCTCATGCTGCATAACGACATGGACTGGCACTGTGCTGCCACCTTGAGCAGTGGTGCTTTCTTTGTCCTGAGAGCTGTTTCCAGGATGCAGTAGGCTTTTGGTTGTCGCAGCAGAGAGGATATCTGCATTCTAGCTGCCGGGGAGGTGGGCTCCATTTGCTGAGATTCATGGGCAAAGAAAAGACTGTAGCTCTGCATGTGACTCTGTGTCACAGGGCATGTTTCTCTGATCAATTAAGCAGCTGTGAACTTTCGCAGTACTAACCCTGTCTGTAACCCAAGTCTCTGGAACTATTTATTCCCCAGAGCTTTTGCTATGGACTGAGCCCACCCTCTCGGTTACGTGCCATAGCACCGCAGGCTTCTACCTGGTTCCCAGCAGCCACACAAGCAGACCTGTTCTTTAGTCTAGGGCAGGGGTTTTGTTGCAGCTTTCAGCGTGTGGCAGGAAGTGTTGCCAGGGCGCTGGGGGAGGAATTTGGGTCCCAAGGTCACAGGCTGGGAGACCAAAGCTCTGGGCCAGGGTGTAGTGGTCTCATGGATGACATTCCTGAGCACCTCTGCACTGCTGCTTCCCACGCCCTGGCTTCTGGTCATGCACTGTTAGAAGTTTGCAGCCCACCTCTTAACATTTCCTTTGCGAAGATAGGGTAGGAAGGGGTCTGCAGGCATTAAGTAGGCTTGTCACCCAATCCAGATCTCAGGACCCAATGGGTGTCTATGAGCCCCGCCCCCGCTCTCTCCGTATATCCCGCCCCCAGACTGCGGCCAAGTCCCCGAAACAGCAGTATCTTAGCAATATCTCCCGGTCTCCGGCAGTGGGCCCAGCAGAGTCGCCCCTCTAGCGTGGGCTTTAAGGTGCGCCACTCCACCTCCCGCCCAGGCCGAGCAGCTCTGGGCGGGGTCCTGCGGTTGTGACAGGCTCCTCCTTCCTGGCTCCTCCCCTCCCCCTCGGGCCCTCCTGTGCTGTGGCTCCTCCAGGCCCCTGCGCCTGCTCCCAGCCATGGTGGCCTGGCGCACCGGTTTCCTCGTTTGCTTCATTTTCTCCTTGGCTACTCTGGTCCAGAGAGGTAAGGTGGGTGAGGGCTGGGGCACCCAGGGACCCCGCCCTATGGCCTCGGGGTAGCTCTGCGCATGAGCGGCCCTGTCCCCGCCTGGCTGGCCTGAGGTGGGAGGCATTGGCGACCTGGCAACTCTAGGCCTAGGGGTGAGGGTCTGAGGCTTCTGGAACTGAACCCACTGTGAATTGTATAGGTGAAAATGAGGGATGGGACCCTTCTTAGAGTTGGTTTTGAAACACTAGGACGTTAAAATCCTAGCCAAGTATTGTTGATAACAGCTGTGCCCAGGAGTGTACCTTAGGAAAACCTTGGAAAAAGCAGTCATTTTGAAATTTGGCTGTGAGGCCACCTGCAGTAAAAGCATCTGGAGAGCGTCCCAGGCGACTTTCATCAGGATCTCGGTGGCGTTGGACTGGGGCAAATTGAAAATGGGGTGGGGGCAACTTGTAGGTCTTACTAGCTCCCGACGTGCTTTTGGTGTCTATCCTTATACTTCTAGAGACTTCGGTCTTATATTGTGGAGGAGATGGACACAGAAATTGTGCTGAATCAAGGGAGCAAGTTTCTTCCACAGTGTGCAACTCAATTTGTGTTGGAGGCCGCAGTGGCATCTGCCGGGGATCTTGTTAGGAATGCAGTAGCTCATGCCCCACTGAGTCAGATTCTGTGTTTTATTTACTGTAATAACCAGGTCCCTGGGGAATTTACAGGTACATTCGAGTCTGAGTAGCATCTTCTTATGATAAATACAATCTGTGCTTAAAAATAGCATCTGAAGCATGTACCAGCAGAGTGTTCTTTCATTTATTTATGTCCTGTTTCCACTTCAGGAGAGAAAAAATGGCTCCAAGAAAACACTATAATTGTAACTGAGCAGGATTGTGCTTTCAACTTTCTGAAAATGAAGGCAAATCCAACCAGTGAAAATACAGGCTTAGGCAAACAACACTTTGTCTTAGCACTGACTTCTAGTAAGGTTTATATCACATCTAAGGAGCACTGAGAAAGAGGAGAGCTCCTAGCCCAGGAAGTTACACAAAAATGCAGATCTGGTTTTCCTAAGGGCAATCTTTCAATGAGCTACAGACCTATGGCCAGTCTGGATTCTAGGACTTGATGATGCAGAGGGCAAAGAAAACCAAGACTTGTATCTCTGCAATGACAGCCCAGTAGAGGGGGAAAACCAGTGTAAACCTCGGATCTATGTGGTAGACTGCTATGGAGAGAAGAAAGCAAAGTCACAGGGACAAAGGGCTTTTTTCAGTTTCCCTTTTGGATACAATTTTTATAGTCTAATGGAATTTTGTAGAGAAAAGTATCCAGCAGCCCACCTTATCCTTGAGGGCTGTGTTCCAAACACTACAGGAGACGATGCTTGAGATGACAGCTGTGGCTTTTCCCCTTTGCTAAAATTCAACCATGAAGCTCTGTGCATGCTAGATAATTGCATCTTACAGCATGGAGGTTTGGAAACTAGACTATAAATGGCCAAGCCTTAGGTGTTCCTGCTTTGAGTGGAGAGAGATTGAGGAAGCTGGTAGAGCTGAGGTCATGCAGTGATTAATTGGCAGCTAGGGGTTGCTCCCAGGCTTTGGTGACGCCATAGTAGCCATCTTAAAACACTAGACCTTGAGGCTGCCCCACTTCTAACCTTCTGTGGCTTGCTGAAAATGAGTTCTCTAACCCTGTTTGATCAGTCCGTATGATGACTAACAGTTACCAAGGTGCCTTTGATCCAGGGATGTGTCCCTGTTAGATCAATGATCACTTTTCACATGTCATGTATATCATAAATCCTCGCTTGCTTTTGTTTGTTTTGTTTTGTTTTTCGAGACAGGGATTTTCTGGGTAGCCTTGGCTGTCCTAGACTTACTTTGTAGACCAGGCTGGCCTCAATCTCAGAGATCCACCTGCCTCTGCCTCCCCCAGGTGCTGGGACTACAGGTATGTGCCACCATGTCCTGGTTGCTTGCTTACTTTTTTTGAAGCCAGGGTCTCATGTAGTCCAATTCTGTAGCCTCAAATTTGCCATGTGCCCAAAGTTGGCTTTGAACTCTTGATCTTCCTGCTTCTGCTTCCTGAGACCTGGCCTTGGATTCCTGAGTCTCTTACCTCTACCTCTTGAGACCTGGGCTAACACTTAGATGCCACCATGCCTTGTAGGCATCTTGTTTTGAATCACTACAACAAATGTTCCGGTGAGGTATTATCCATGTTTCCACGGAAGGGAACTGTGGTCACATATCAGAAGATATACTGGGGTTCAAACCAGATAAGAATGCTACCCTGTGACCTCTTTGTTTTGTTTTGTTTGACCTAAGAACACTGGGCTAGAAATAGCTTTGTTTTGAAGGTAGAGACCTAATTTTTTTTGTAGTGGGGTCCAGAGAGCTCTGTCCTAGTGTTCCTTTATTCCTTTTCCTGGTTCTCAGTAATTGGTTGTGCCTGAGCAATCCCAGCAGAGAGACAAAGGGTCCCAAGAGCACATCTGGAGATAAGATGTAATCTTCTTCCAGGATCCAGGAAGTAGAAATAGGTTTTAGCTCCCCAAAAGTGTAAGTGTGCTTAAGTCATTCTATAAAGACAAAGGGGAGTTAATGTTCAATGTGTATTTTACTGCTTCTCAAACAGTTGTGTCCTCTGAAGGTACCCTGAGTGTGGCAAGTTTTTCTTCAGCATCAGGTAGAAGGACCTGTGAGTGAGTGAGTGTGTGTGTGTGTGTGTGTGTGTGCGCGCGCGCGCGCACGCACGAGTCCTAACAGGGGCTATATTTATTAGTATGCATTTATCCCATGTACCAACCCAGGAAGGCTGCCACTGTGACCTGCTCTCCCCCTTGCAGTGTTGACAAATAATGGACAAATGAGGACCCTGCAACTCAAATTGCTTTGTGATTCTATCTCACCACAGTCAGGACCATCCAATCAGTAAATAGACAGATCTCAAAGGAGAAAATATAAATGGCTACTAAATATTTGAGGAAGTGTTCAACATCCTGGGTCTTGGGGGGGAAGGAATGCAAATTTAAATTGCTTGAGGTTAGAATGGCGTTGATGAGGATGTGGGAGGGCCTTAGTCACCACTGATGCAGCCACTGTGGAAATCAGGGTTTCTCAAAATCTGCAAATACAACTCCCATATGATTCAGCTCTACCATTCCTGTGCATATACCCAAAGGGCCTTAAGTTAGCACACCACGAAGATACCTGCGTACCATGGTTTCTGCTATACAGACAGGATATGGAACGAGTCTAGATGTCTATCAACTGGCAGATGGCTAATGAAAATGTGGTGCATGTACATGGTAGAGTTGTGAAACAATTGAAGTCAATGTTGTTACACTTGTTATTGTTGTTGCTGTTGTTGTTGTATATCATGTGGAGGCACCATGCCGCAATGCACTGGTGAGGTCAGGGATCAAACTCAGGTCCTCAGGCTTGATGGCAAGGGCCTTTGCCCACTGAGCCATCTTACCAGCCACATAATGGAGTTTCATTCATCTGTGAACAAGGAAAATTTATATTTCTTGCTGGAGAGTGGGTAGAACCAGAGATCATCATGTTAAGCAATATACGTCACTCAGAAAGACAAATAACCAAATGTTTCCTCTGATATGCTAAGTCTACCATATATGTATCCATGTATATATTTATATGACAAGAGAATAAAGCAAGACTGTTAAGAAGAGGTAAGGGAGCAGTAATGTGGCAAGAAAAAGAAGAGGTTATGGAGAAGAGTTAAATATCACATTTTCATATATATATATATATATAAATGACATGAAATCAAGAAGGAAGGAGAAGGGTGAATAAGACAGGGTGATGAGGAAGGTGAGCGTGATTGAGGTATAGCAGTATGTGTGTCAAAGTGCCATAATGAAGCCCATTACTTTGTATGTTAATTTTTAAAAATGAGATAAAAGTAGTGGGCAATAACCAACTTCCTACATGGAAAACATGTAGCACCAAAGGATTTAGGAACCTTCTGGAGACATTACTGTTAGTTTCTTAAATTATACCATGGGGATAATGGCTCTTTCCTCCTGGTGTGGCGGTTATTAGGATTAAATAAGTTTAAGTGTCTAAAGTGCTCAGCACAGAACCTGCCTTCCAGTGAGCCTCTTTAAGATTAGTACATAAGCCACATTTAAAAAATACACTTTGCAAATCTTGACAGCATTGTTTACACAAAATGCTCAGAGATTTACATCTATACAAACAAAAAATGATTAGTGGTTGCTAAGGATTAGGGGAAGGGGGTGGTAAATGACTGCTTTGGGGAGTAATGAAAATGCTCTAAAAATAGAGAAAGGTGATACTGTACATTCTTAAAGTACTGTAAAAACCATTGAATTATACACATTGAAAGGTGACTGTATGGTATGTGAATTCTATATTTGTTTAAAATAATTCACAAAGGCTGGAGGTGTAACTCTTTGGTGGAACACTTATTTATCATGTGCAAGGCCCTGGGTTCCATATCCAGTGCTACAAATAGAAAGAATGAATAAATAAATGCAAATTCCTTTTAAAAATTAAGCTGGATGTAGTGGCTCATGTTTGTAATCCCAACATTTGGGGATGAAGCAGGAGGATTGCTGTGAGTTTGAGAGCAGTATAGAGTATATGGTGAGTTCCTGGCTAGCCTGGGTTATAGTCAAAGCAAATCAAAGCAAACCAAAACACCACACCACATCACACCACAAGAAAATGAATGCTCTTCTAATTATGCCAGCTGTAGTGGCACATGCCCATTAATCTCAGTGTTCCAGAGCTGAGGTAGGAAGGTCTTGAATTTGGGGCTAGCCTTATGCCTCAGCAAACAAGAACTAGGCGCACATGATTATGGGTTAAGGCCAGGCAAGAAAACAGTGGTCCCGGATGCTACAGCACTGAGCTGCCAGGCTGGGATCCTAAGAAGAACCTGTGGGCTGACTTGGAATATCAGGCTTGATAGAATGTGTTCAGGATTGGCTTCCAGCTACTCAGCTCGGCCCTGCCTCAGTCCTGGGAGTTGGGTGTCAAAGGGACAGGGAGATTTTCTTTCCCTGAATGGTTGTAGAGTCACATTATGTGTGTCGCTTAGTCCTCCACAGGGTCTGGAGACTCAGTCTTGAGAGGATAAGTTTTCTGTCCCTCCCTTATGTTATAGGCCATGTCTTCATCCCGCCTCAGAAGATAGACATCATGTAACTGTAACAAATGCACAGATGCCATTTGAATGGGCACTTGTGGGTACCAGGGAAGGGCACGAAGCTGTTCTAGTGCAGTGGTTCTCAACATGACCCCTTTGGGATGGCACATCAGACGTTTACATTATGATGCATAACAGTGGCAAAATCACAGTTAGGAAAGAGCAATGAAAATAACGTTATGGTTGGGGTCACCACACACAACCTGAGGCACTGTCGTAAATAAAGGGTCATCGCAGCATTAGGAAGGTTGAGGACCACTGCTCAAGTGAGATGACGATGCAAGGCCTGTGCTGTCTGCTCAGAGGGGCCTACCTAAAGACCAGAGCCTCACTGGGTTCTGGGAATATACTTTCCAGACACACTGACTTTCCTGCCTGTGTTTCTTTCCTACCTGATGGTTTTGCTTTTCCAGCTTTGTATCTACTGTTACATCGTACACTTTGAATGTCTTTCCTCTGCTGCGCTTGGGGGCCTGGGAAGCCTGGTGCAGAGACTCCCAAACCTCTTTCTATTCTAGATTCAGCTCTCCCAGAAGCCTGCTCAGAGGTCCATTGGCTGATGATTTGTAGTTTTAATGTAGATATATAAAATCACCATTGGATGTGGTGGTGAAGGTCTGTAACCCCAACACTCAGAAGGTGGGTGCAGGAGAAGCAGGAGTTCAAAGGCTAGCCTTAGCTACACAGCAAATTTGAGGCTAGCCTGTGTTATTTGAGACCCTGCACCACTCTTCAGTACTTCTGTATATATGCCCTTTGTGCGGCCTTTAATCAAGAAACCTTGTTTTTCCATATGAAGTTCAGAATTGAACTTTCAATGTCTTTAAAAAAAAATTGTGTAGGTATTTTGATAGGGATTGCATTGAATCTGTAGATTGCTTTTGGTAGGATGGCCATTTTTACTATGTTAATTCTCCCGATCCATGAGCAAGGAAGATCATTCCGTCTTCTCAGGTCATCTTCAATCTCTTCAGAATTTTGAATTTTTTTTTTCAAACAAGTCCTTCACTTGCTTAGTTAGAGTGACTCCTAGATATTTTATATTGCTTGTGGCTAATGTGGAGGGTGTGGTTTTCCTAATTTCTTCCTCTGCAAGCTTGTCATTTGTGTATAGGAAGGCTACAGACATTTTTGAGTTAATTTTGTATCCAGCCAATTTGCTGAAGGTGTTTATCAGCTTTAGGAGTTCTCTGGTGGAGTTTTGAGGGTCACTTATGTACACTATCATATCATCGTACTCTGGTGCCTCACATTTGACCATGTCCCCTGGAGGGGGAGACCTGGTGGCACTCAGAGGAAGGACAGCAGGTAGCCAAGAAGAGACTTGATACCCTATGAGAATATACAGGGGGAGGTAATCCCCCTCAGGAACAGTCATAGGGGAGGGGAATAATGGGAAAATGGGGGGGGGAGGAATGGGAGGATACAAGGGATGGGATAAACATTGAGATGTAACAAGAATAAATTAATAAAATTAAATTAAAAAAGAAACCTTGTAAGTCACAAAATGTTGCTTTCATTGTCTTCCATGTGTTATGAGTCACGTAGGATAGTTGAGATTCTAGGTGACAATACATAGTTTACCTTGCAAGTGGAGGAGTGTCCAATGATTTTCTTTTAGTCACAGTTTCAAAACTATGGCACCAAGTCCCTGAGATGTCAAGGTCCAGCTGAAGTGCTGCATCCCCTAAGGCTTTCCCCAGTCCTCGGAGTGGCAGTAACTGTGTATAGCTCCAATATGAATCTGGTCCCTTGGTTAAGAAGCAATGAGCATTAGAGGTATTTGGTGTCATGCCCATTTTTTTATTTCTGTCCCTTTGAATGATGCCATGCTGTGTCTGCCAATTGTCAACTGTCACATTCTCTCTCCAGTAAAGGGACTGAGCTCGTTGTCTCCAGAGGTCTCTCTATTTTCTCTGCAGGGGAGGCTTCGTCCAGGTAGCACAATGTCCCGCAGGACAACTCCCTTGGTGGAACTGGTCTTCAGGAGTCTAGATTAGCCCACGAGCTGGGGCAGCCTGGGGCCTTTGTCTATGTCAGAGAAGGGTTACTGTGCTTCAACTGTACGTAGATAACAGACTACAAAGCAGTTCCTTAGCTTCCCCCTACCCCCCCCCCCCCCGTGCCTCTGAAATTTGGCCTGGAAGTTGTATGTGGGTGGGGGTAGTTTAGTGTTAGAAAACTTGTGTAGAATATAATGAGGCTCTGGGTTCCAGGAAGTGGGTGGTGGGACAATAACAGGAACAGGAAAGTTGATTGATTGATAGTAGATAGTTTGTTGGCAAGGGGAAAAGTAGGTGCTGCCCTGTGCACTATAAGATGGCAAGACAGGTGGACAGAGTGCTTCCTATCTGTATCTGCTGGGCAAGGGTGAGTGATGGTGCCAAACATTGGCTTTTGTTGAGACAGGGTCCCTATATGTAGCTCAGGCTAGCCTTGAACTCACATATTTCTCCTGCTTCTGCTCCCAAATGCTGGGATTAAAGGTTTGAGGCCCCTTACACAGCTTGTGCTTGTATACTTTGGAGTGCACTATATCTGTCTTCAATATACTCGTGAGTCACCAAAGCTTTCTGTCTTCCTCACTGCCTCAAGATAGATGTGTTGGAAGAAGTGAGATCATGGGCCATCTTTGTAGAGTGGTGTCAGTTCCACCCCTGGACTCCCCTGTCATTAAGCTCTTTAGGCAGCTCTTTTTTTTTTTTCTGAGATATCCAAAGATAACTACTACTTCCCTTGTTAAAAGGCCATCGACTGATCCCTTGTAATACATTTGACTTTGGGGAACCAGTGAAAAAGAATAAACAGGGACATGGGCCAAAGACTTGTTCAGACAGTTTGTAAAACAATAAATCAAAATGGACAGTAAAATATAGGAAGATGATCAACTCACTAGTAAGCAGAGAAATATAAAACTAATAAAATCATATGCTCCTCAGGTGGCTACAAGTGTAATAAAATCTGACAGTGCCAAATGCTTACATGGTTACAACAATAATAGGTGGTCTTTGTATAAACTTGGAAAGGGTACCACAGTGTAGAGAAAGCACAACCTCTGTCACCCAGGGACAGCCTTCCTCACCACGTTGCCCATTGTGGGCAGTACTTCTCTTTAGCAAGTGGGCCTGGACTGTATAAGAAAAGTAGCTGAGCAAGCCAGGGTAAACAAGCCAGTGTTCCTCCATGGCATGGCCTCTGCTTCAGTCCTGTCTTCAGATTCTTGCCTTGAGTTGCTGCCCTGACTTCCCTCAGTGATAGAGTATTGGAAATGTAAGATGAAATAAACCCTCTCCTTCTCAAGTTACTTTTGGTCCCGGTGTTTATCACTGCAATAGAAAGCAAGCTAGAACAACAAAGAAAGTAATGAGTTCCATTATGGCATTTTCCTATGATTTGTTTTGATGATCCTTTCTCCAGTCCTATCCTACTTGCTGGTCCTTTCCCTCCCTACTGCACACTGCATCTGCTTTCATGTTCCATGGATTTTTTTGCTCTTTTGTTTTTTCTTCCTGGAGAGCCACTTTCCCCCTTTTGTTTTTGTAACTTGGACCCTCACATGTAAATACATACATGCATATGGTAGATGACAACATGATGTTTTTCTGAATCTGGCTTATTTTGCTTAACATACTGCTCTGCAATTATACCCATTTTCCTGTGAATGTCATGGTTTTGTTTTTCTTTATGGTAAAAAAAAAACTCTATTGTGTTTATCTACCACCTTTTCTTTTTCAACTCAGCTGGTGATGGACAGCTAGGGTGGGCACATTTCTTGGCTGCTGTGACTAGTGCTGCTATAAGTACAGACGGGCACCTGAGTTATGAGAGAGGAAATGAAGCTATGTTGTTTCTTTTAGTTTGAATTCTGTCATGGATTTTTTTGTTTTGTTAATGGTGGATAAATGCATACAATATATTTGATAATGAAAATGTAAAATCTAGTGTGGAACTCCAGACCTTTTTTGTTTGTTTGTTTGTTGTTTTGTTTTCTTTTTTGGTTTTTTGAGACAGGATTTCTCTGTGTCGTTGCCTTGGCTGCCCTGGACTTACTTTGTAGACCAGGCTGGCTTCAAACTCACAGAGATTCACCTGCCTCTGCTTCCTGAGTGCTATAGGTGATTAATTTCTTAAAAACAAACAAACAAACAAACAAACTTAGGTAAAACACCAAGTCATCTGCTAGCAGTCAGTTTTAATTCATCCTCTGTCAGGACAATATGGAGGCGGAAGTGTCGTCTAAGTTGTGATTCTCATAAAGGGATAACACAAAAACATTCTGAAAAATGTCAGGCTTCTTGTCCATAACAGCTTTGTTTAAGATTCTCCAATACTGGAATGAGTTCATATGTCCCACACCTTGAAGTCAAATTCAGTGATGAAACATAACAATCTCTTGGTACATACTACTGTGAGGGATCGGTTTTGGATATGCATGGTGAATGGAATCGCTACAAATAGCATGACTTGATTGGAATTACATCACTATGAAGGAAAAGAACAAATTAGTGGTCATGTGGGGCTTGGGATGAGTGCAGGATAGAGGCACAGGAGGGATATAAACAAGGAGGTGTGTGTTGTCAAAGGTGAGGACAAGGGATCATTATGGTGATGGAAGTGTCCTTTGTCTGGACTGTGGTGGTAATCACATGACTCTACACATGGGACAAAAGTGTGTGGGGATGAAATAACACTCTCAAATGAATGCACATAAAGCAGGGACAATGCAACTGTAGTGTGTGGTTGTGTGGATTTCTGTGTCTTCATTGTGATAGTATGCCATGTTTTGGCATAGTGTGACCTTTGGAGGAAACTGAGCAAACCACAAGGAACCTCTTTATGTTGTGTCTTATAACTCTGTGAACCTGTAGTTATCTAGGTACATTTTTGAGAACATGTCCCTCAGGATTTCTGGAGACATCTCCTTGATGCATAAAGCAAGGGGCAGTTCAAAATAGTGTGTTCAGAAAGGAAGTACCTAAGAGAAAGGGAGGGGAGAGTTGTCCATGAATGCTGTAGTATTTAGACAGTTCTCAGGAAGCTGAGAAGCCTTCAGGCTGTGAAGACCTGGATTTGCGGGAAGATAGAAATCGCAGAAGTGGGTAGAGACCCTTTGGGAGGGTGCATGACTATGGAAGAGAGCATTCTGTGGCCCACCTACATTCACAAGATAGTCATATCCAGGAAGGTCACTGAAATAGTGGGAAGTGACACAAAATAGGAGGAGTCAGAGAAGGGGAAGGATTTATTATGGAGACAAAGGACATGGAGTCTTGCTCAGTGGCCTCCAATCCACTGAAGGGGTTAGGAGGACAAAGCTGCCATCTTTCCTGGGCATTCCCCATCAAGCCAGCCTCTGCTATGTTCCTGGCTCAGTGGATGGTGTCCTTATCATCTCTCACCCTGCATCCCTCACACATAGCCTCCTAACCTCCCCAATGTGGCCGTCCTCTTCTGCCTTCTTTTCTTTCTCTGGCCATTACTTGCCACATAGTCTGTCTCCATAGGTTCTCTGCAGGCTGTTTGTATGGTTGGCTGATGAGCAGGCCTCCTCTGCCCTCACACACTCTTCTGTTCATTTCCCTGCATGGCAGAGCATGTCTCCTGTGTACCA
Source organism: Acomys russatus (assembly GCF_903995435.1). NCBI lineage: Eukaryota > Metazoa > Chordata > Mammalia > Rodentia > Muridae > Acomys > Acomys russatus. Next base: position 121,056,177 of record NC_067169.1, on the reverse strand, counting down.
GTGTCTCGGCCAAACTCTCACTTTCTAATCCTCTGTCTTCCTTAGTACGTGGTAACTAACTGGTAGGTAGTCAGCGTTTGGTGGCTAATTCATCCCATGCTTATATTTTGGTATTTATCATAGATTTTCTGTTAACAAAAAGACTAGGGGAGGGAGGGAGAGGGGATGAGGGAGGGAAGGTGGGATTGGAAGGCAATGAGGGAGGGAGCGAGCTATAATCAGGATGTAAAGTGAACAAATAAAAATAAATTTAAAAAGCTACTTAGATTGTGTGTGTTTGTGTTTGTTATGTATATGTTTGTGTGGTCTGTGCATGCTTGTGTACATGTCATGGCTAGAGGGCAACACTTTGTTCTTCAATTGCTCTCTACATTTAAAAATAATTTGTTATTTACTTTTATCATTAATTAATTTATTTAATCACTTCGCAGCCTGATCACAGCAACCCTCCCTCTTCCTAGTCCCACCCTCACTTTTTATGTCTGTGTTGGCAGCACATATGAAAGTGCATCCTGTGAGTGCAGTTCCTTCATAGGCCAGAAGAGGGAGACAGATATCCTGGAACTGGAGTTAAAAGTGGTTGTAAGTACCTAACATGGAGTTCTGGGAACTGAACTTGAGTCTTATGAAAAAGCAGTGAGTGATCTTAACCACTGAACCATCTCTCTAGACCCTGCCACTTTAGTTTTTAATACAGAGTCTGTCACTGAAGCTAGAATTTACCAATTGACTAGGTGGAGTGACTAATGAATTCCAGGGACCACCTGTATCCGTATATCCTAACCCAGTGCTAGATTTGCAGACGTGTGGCAGCATACAGCTTCTACATGGGTGCTGCTCACCTGAACTCAGACCCTTGAGCTTGTGCAGCAAGAACTTTCCTGAGCCATGTCCTCAACCCTGCTTGAAGGTTTTAAATAGAATAGGCTTTTTTTGAAATTGGAATCATAGCATCAGGGCCAGGTCTCTTGTGTTTATGTGCTGGCAGTTGGAAGCACACCTCGTTTCATATTTAGGCTTAGGTTTTGGTTGGAAGCCAGATATATTTATGGTTTTTTAAGACATATGACCTGCCCCTCTTCTATCTCACACTCTGAGTGTTTGGCTATTTCTCATCCCTCTTCTCAGCATGTATTATGCAAGCAATCACTGGTTCAGATGGAAGCTGCAGACCTCTTCTTGGATCTTTGACTAGAGTCTTTTTTTTTAACCTCACCTTCCTTGTGAGTATATGATATTGAAATGTAATTTTCTTTTCTTTTTTGTATTTTTTATTATTTTATTTTTGTACATATACTTTTATATTATTACACACACACACACATACACACACACACACACACACACACACACACATATATATATATACATACATACATACACACACACACACAATAGATTACCTATGGCAAGAAGAACCATGACACAATCAGGAATTATACAAATGTTACATTCTTGGTGTTTTGGCTATTTGTGTTTGACAGCCTTGAAGAAGACATCTTTCCTATCTCGGTGCATCTAAATTTTTGAATGTAAATCAATCTCCATCACATATTGTCATTATCAACTTAGAACACCTATCTAAACCTAAAAAACATCTTAACAGGACATTCTCTACAGATGAGTGGAGACTGGCTTTCATATGAACTCTGGTGTCCCATATTTGACTATGTCCCCTTGATGGGGAGACCTGGTGGCACTCAGGGGAATGATAGCAGGCTACCAAGAAGAGGCTTTATAACCTATGATCATATACAGGGGGAGGAGGTCCCCCTCAGTCACAGTCTGGGGAATAGGGTGAAAGTGGGAGGGAGGGAGGGATGCAATTTTCTTTAAAATATTTTATTTTTATGTGAATGGATGTTTTGCCTGCCTGTATGCCTGTACACCACATGTGTGCCTGATGCTCTTAGAAGCTGGAAAAGGGAGTCAGGAACCCTGGGACTGGAGTTATAGCCACCTGTGAACTGCTGTGTGGATTTGGGGCCCAAACCCAGGCCGTCTACAAGAGCAGTTAGTACTCTCAACCACTGAACTATCTTTCTAGTCTTCCAGTTTTCTTAGTTTTAATATGTTGTTATGGTTTGATTGTAAATGTCCCTCATAGGGTTTTATTTTATTACATTTGGTTTTAAACTGGTGGTGGTATTGTGGGACATTGTAGCACCCTTGGGCCATGTCAGCTAGCTGGCAGGAGTGGGTTACTCAATGCAGGCCTTCATGTGATAACCACTTCTGGTTCTGGTCTGAACTCTCTGCTTCCTGATGCAGTAGGATATGAGGCATGGCACCTGCAAGCTCCTCTTGTCCCTGGATCCAGACACTCTTTATGCTTTCCCCACCATGACATACTATATTCTCTAAGACTCTGGGTCAGTATAAGGCCTCCCTCCCTTAAGTTGCTTCTGCCAAGTATTTGTCACAGCTATAAGAATAGAAATTAAAAATGGCTCTTGAAAATGGAGAGATGGGACTGGGGTGTAGCTCACTTGAATTGTTACCTGCAAGAAACTGCCTGTTTTACCCCTAGCATTACATAAATCGTAGAAATGGAGATTACACTTGTGGGGCAGACGGGAGCAGAAGGATCAGAAATGCACTGAAATTTATCCCTAGCTACATAGTGAGCTTGTGAGCAGCCCAGGACACACCAGACTCTACGCTGAATAAATTCATAGCTTGCTTTGTTTGTTTGTTTTGGATTTGCCTGCCTCCCCTTCCCTCTCTCCCTCCCTCCTTCCTTCCCTCCCTCATTCCCTCCCTCCCTTCCTTATTGAGATAGTGTCTCATTCTATAGCCAAGGCTGGTCTGGAATTCCCTATGTGGACAAGGTTAGTCTTGAATATCCATTTGTTTCTGCCTCTTGGATGCCAAAATTATAGGCATGCATTATCATATCAGGCTAAATTCCTGTGGGGTGTGTGTGTGTGGGGGGGGGGGAGGGAGATTGTACCCCCTTATGCCCCCCAGAAAAAAACATTGTATATACGTGGAGGTCAGAGGACAAAGAGGACAACCTCAGGTCTTAGTCCTTGCCTTCCAACATGTTTGAGGTACTTGCAGGAAGCCCCCTGTTTTACTCTTAGCATCACATAAAACCCAGGCATAAAGATTACACTTAGATCGCATTGTCAAGGTTCATTCTAGCTGTAGCATGGGCCAGTACTCATACCTTTCTATCTCAGTGATTTCTCATTGTGTAGCTGGACCATTTCACTAGCACTCTGCTTCATAGGAGAAAATCTGTAGTCACCTTGTTGAGGATGTTTTCAAGGGCTGAGATCAAAGCTGCACAACAGTCCTGTTTATTGATAGCACTTGTTAGACGAGTGAAAATAGGTTGCTGTTTGTTTTCCAGTCTCTGGTGATTTTAAGTGTCATTTCCCAATGGAGAGTCATTTGGGGAGTAGGCTGAAGATGAGAGTGGGTGCAGTAGAAGCTGAGGATGTGGGTAACAAATAAGTAGCGCTTCTTCTAGGTGCCAGGTCTGTTCAGGCCACTAGCTCCTTGCTAGATCTCCCCTCTCCTCCTCTTGCATCCTCTCCTGTCCCCTCCTCTCCTGTCTCCTCTATCACTTCTCTTTCCTATGTGCCCTTTTCCTCTGCCTGTCGTTCTGCTCTCCTCCTCCCCCCTCCCCCTCCTTTCTTCTTGTCTTTCTTTCAGCAGACTCGATTTGTGCCAGTGATTCCCCTGCTTCTGCCTCTCGTGTGTTGGAAGGTGGATGCTTGGGTTGCTCCCTATTCGACTCTCCCTGTTCGATAGTGCTTCAAGTGAAGTATGGTGGTATATGATTGCCCAACATAACCTTTTGTTGCTGTTGGCCAACTTCCCAACTTCCCATTGTGAGCCTACATCCCATGTGTTTTCCTGAAGATAGATGTTTCGGTTATTCTGAGAAACCAAGAAGGGGCATTCCTGACTTATGGAGAACACATCTGTTTAATGTCTTAAGAAACCTCTGGGGGTTTCTAAGGTGCTTTTACCATTTTATGCTCTCAGGAGCAGTGCATGCCCGATCCCATTCTTCCTAAGATTAAGATGAACTTCCAGAAAAACAGAAGTGGCTAAAACCATAATAACAGAAAACTCCATTCAGAGGATCTATGAAACCCTAAATGTTGAATAAAATGCTCTTTTCCACTCTTTCCCAGTAGCCGGAGAGACTGAGGATACAGAGATGTATGTGTGAGGACATGTTTTAATTATGCAAATGTGTGTGGAGTCCAGCTTGAAGTTCTCTGTAAAGGGGACCAGCTGTTCCTGACTTCTTCCTCTTTTTTTCATTTTCTTTCCATAGAGGCAGATAGCAAAAATGATGGTGTCTGTTTTCTCTTTGTCTCTGATCAAAGCCTGTTGACCTTTCAGCCATAGCCTTACCACATAGCCAGGAACAAGCCGTTTAAGGGGTAATGGGATGTTGACATTTTACAGGATTTGAAATGTTAAAAATCTTTCTGAGGATGGGGCCGAATGCACAAATGTCTATTTGAGATACAAGGTGGGGTGCAGGAGGTGAGAATTGTTTGCTGGGTCCTCCAGTGCGCATCTAGGCAGGTACAGGTGGAACCATCACCTTTCGCACTGCTCTTTCTTCCTGGGAGAGTAGCACCTGTGGTGTGTGCACGCTCCTGCTTCTTACATCCTCAGGGAGTAGCTGGCTAATGCTTGGTCTGTACTCACAGAAAAACACACCCTCCCTAAAGGACTGGGTCTTGTGCTGATAGAGTAGACTGAGCGGATGCAGTGGCCCTGGTTGTCACAGACCCTATTGAGGGAGGGGTATAGCAGGTGGAGTCTTTCGGTCTGGTATTCTTAAACAAAGCTTGTCACTTGGGGTATTGATATGTTGCTTAGGTTAGCCTTTCAACCTAGTCCATGGGGCAGGACACACAGATTTGTATGGTACTGAAGTGTCAGGATGCATTGCCATAAGGTGGAAGGTCTTGTTGCATTTTTTTGCTCCTACATCTAAGAGTAGGGCTCAAAAGCTCTGTGCTCTGTATTTCAGTCAGTCATCACTGGCTGGCTGGCTGGCAGGCGTGAGTTGTAAGAGCACAAAAAGGTTATTGGAAAAGGATGTTCCAGCTCAGGAGGAAGCCTGGGCTAGAGGGTTGCTGACTTGACTTTAAACATCTTGTTCAGTAGAACTTATCCTAGCCAGAGAAGCTGGGGCTGGGGGTGGGCTGGGGGTGGGCAGTGCAGGGAAGAAACCTAATTATGCAAATTTTGATCTTAAAGCTTTATTCGCATGTTTCCTGGCAGGCTGTTCTTTAATCTCAAGAGCAAGATTGCTCAGAATTACCATATATTCTCGTTAATTGCATTAAAATTATAGCAAAGGTTGTTTTTGCTATAATCAAGAGTGATTTTGATTAATACTTAGGAAATCAAATGCCTCAGCAGCAGTGGGAACGAGAACAACCTCTCAGGCAGCCCTCCTGTCCTTTCTCTTCCTCCCCCCCTTCCTCCAAAAGGCAAAGACACAAATGCATTTGAAAGGATTTTTAAGAATCTATTTGCTTTTCTAGATAGTCCTTTAAAAAAAAAACATTCTAAAGTGGGAGTGCATGGCAGCAGTGCTGGGAGCACACACCCTCTTCTTACAGGCTGACTGGGGACTGGCAGATATTCCAGGCACTCTGTTAGGCTAGCATAGTATGCTGGGAAAATCCAGAAACCTGCTAAAGAAGACAGGCTCTCATGTAAGGAGGACATTAAAATCACAGACAGGTATGAGATCAAAACAAAGGGAAATGAACTAGAGAGTGAGGAAGTCCATAGGGCTTAGGCATAGTTTGACGTGTGTTTGTGTGCTTACAATCACGAGTGTTCATTAGTAATGTAATGTGGTTAGGAGTAGGCCATTGAGGGAGAAAAAGATGCTGGAAAGAGTCATTTGGAAATTCCATGTTTTCTAAATGTATCTTCTGTCTTGTTCCACATGGCTCCCTCCCTCCCTGCTTCCCTCCCTCCTCCCCTCCCTTCTTTCTTTTGACTGCTAGGGCTGGAAACCAGGGCTTTGTGCACGCTAGATAAGCACCCTGTCAATGAAGTTTACCCTCAGGCCAGGCCTTTGAAACATACATTTGTGTCTGAGCCTTGGCTTCCTCTCCCTTTGCTTCCTGGCCACCATAAGGTGAGAAGCTCTCCTCTACCATGCTTTTCTACCATGGTTGTATGCCTACCATAAGCCCAAGATGATAAAGTCAAGGGACCAAGGCTTCAGGAACAACTTTTCTTTCTTAAGTTGATGGAAAGATGACTAACACAGGTACATCTTTGTCTGGGGTCCCAGGAGGGAGATTTCTAGTCATTGAGGACACCCCCCCCCCACATACACACAGAGGTGGGAGAGAGATCACACACATGAGAGAGGGGCCAAGGGGAGGGGGAGAGAGAGAGAGAGGAGAAGAGAGGAAGACTGGGAAACCTCAAACCCACTCTCATGGGCACACTCCTTCTAATAAAAGCATAACTCCTAATCCTCTCTAAATAGTGTGCCAACGGGGGCCCAAGTATGCCAGCATGTGAGCCTATTCGGGGTATTCTCATTTATGCCAACACAGAGTATATACTGCAGATCGGTATAGAGTAGGCAGAACTAGACTTGTGTTAAGGACACCTTACGATGTTGTCACAGTGACATCAGCCTCATCTTCACATGGACTTCTCCTCTCAATCTGTCCAGAGTTCTCTTTGTGTGAGGACACATTGGATTAGGGCCCGATTTTTTTAAAAAAATATATTTTATTAATTTATTTATATTACATCTCAATTGTTATCCCATCCCTTGTATCCTCCCATTCCTCCCTCCCTCCCATTTTTCCCTTACTCCCTTCCCCTATAACTGTGACTGAGGGGGACCTCTTCCCTCTATATTTTTTTGAGACAAGTCCAAGCTGGCCTTGAACTCCGGATCATCTTGTCTTAGCTTCATGCATGTTAGGGTTATGTTGGTATGTATCACTCTAATCCACAGTGACTGCATCCTAACTTGAGTTCATCCCGAGGGACCTTTTTTCCTCCTTAGGTTCTGGTTGAACATGGGCTTGGGGGTACAAAATTCTCTCCAATAAATAGAAGCATATAAAACCACCACGCAAATCCCCTAGCAACCCAGTAAAGGACACAGCTACCCGATCGTGACTCAGTTCTGTGAGATCCATGTGGAAAAGCAGGCCAGGAGCCCATTGTGATCCCCCTTCTTAGACTTGCTGCTCTTAATCACTTTGTATCTCGCTAAAATGTAAGAGCAGCTAACTGGAAGCCCGTGTTTTGGGTTTTAGGTTAGTATGACCAGAAGATGTTTCCCTCAGGTGGGTGGAATGCCATCATTTGTCACCTCACCTCTCACAAGTCCTCTGCAAGCACAATAATTGGAAGAAGCTGTGCAAATGACAGGACTATGGTACAATGTTCACAAATGCCAATGTATAGCAAAGGCCTAATAATACACTAGGTGTGAATTATGGACCATAATTAAGGCCTTTGCCAGTCATATTGCCCAATTAGAATATACATAATTGTAAGTAGGACTCCACATTTTTTTTTAAAAGAAAGAATAATTGCTTGCTGAAAGTGTGACATTAAAGAATTAGCAGAATAGGATCTGGAAAGATTTCCAAGCGAATACTGCAGACCTCTGAAGAACAAAGGTGAACAATTGGCTTATTTCAAATACATGTCACCTGCTTTGGCAACTTCTCTGGGGGCAAAGAACACAATGTTCGTACTATGCTCCCGGCCTGGGACAGTGTCTGGAGTGTTTCATGCATAGAAGGAAGGGGCAAATAGTCTCCTGTTTCTGCTGTAACTGATGACCACAAATGTATATGTCTAAAGCAATACAAATGCATCCCTTTACGTTTCGGGTAGTGGGTGGCTGAAAGACCCTCACTAGACTGAAGTTCAGGTTCAGCAGGGTTCTAGTCCTTTGGCAGCTCTAGTGATGCATCCATTCCTCTGCCTCTTCATCTCGTGCCTCACAGTCCCCTCCACTCATTCACTGAGCACATGCAGTCTGACCGTCCCTCTTCTTTCCTCACGGTGACCCTAACCGTTACCTTGAGCCCATCCAAGTAATGTGGGATAATAACCCTGTCCTCAAGACCTTAGAACTTAGCTTAATTACATTTTATAGTGATTTCTTGACCCTTGAAAGGAGAACATCCCTGAGTGATTCCACCCACTTCAGGGCTATTGGATTAACATTGTATCATGATGTCACATTGCTTTTTAAAGCATGGTGTTTATTTTATATAAAACCATAATAGATTCCTAGAAAAAGACTGTGTCTAGACACCTTCCATACATGTTTTGATACATTTGTTACGATCTTATGAAAAACAGAAATGAAAATCTCAAAATATGTGGGTAAAGTGAGGGGTCAGCTGAAATGACTCAGACCTACTGCAGGGTTTTAAGTACTTTTTACTTTCCCTAAGTGGTGGCTAATGAGCATACAGTAAACCACTTAAATGGACACTCTGGTCAGTTCAGGCTAACGTCATACACCTGTGCAACTGTCACTGCAGTCAAGGTTTCAGAGCTTCCTTATGCCTTTGTCCCCTCTTCCCCATGACCGTATTCCAGCATATCTGTTTTTCTCCATCACTTGTTTTATGTTTTCTAGAATGGGATTGCACAGCACACTGAGCACACTTTTCTTTTGGAGTCTCCATCACATAGAAAGTGTCTGTGTTACTCAAAGTGCTGGGCTATATGACTTCCTGCGAAACACATGTTGAGTGTGTCTCAGCGGCCCCACTACAGGCATCTGGCCTCAGGTCTCTTGTGCCCCCTTTGTGTAGAAAAATTAGAACTCCTCTTCCCAGCAGCCTGCAGGAATGTAGGCAGTAGCTAGGTCACACTGGCTCTCTGGCTGAGGGTGTGGGGGCAGAGCTTCCTAGAGGAAATGATGCTTAACTTAAGAAGGTTTTAAAATTATTTAATTTTTGAGATTCTAATATAATTATAATATTTCTCCATTCCTGCCCTCCCTCCAAACCTTTCCATATTGGCTGGAGAGATGGCTTAGTGGTTATATATGTCTTCTAGAAGACCTAAGGTTGATGTCCAGCACCCACATCACATGGCTCACCACTGCCTGGAACTCTAGCTCTACAGGCTTGGCCACCTCTGGCCGCCTCAGGATTTCTCTCACACACATACAAATGCTGAAAAAAAATGTTTAAAATGCCTCCAGTATTATCCCTCTCTTTCAAATTCATGACCTCTCTTTTCAGTAATTGCTTTTAAATAATTGTGTGTATGTGTGTGTTAATATATATGTGTATATATACATATATATACATATATGTACATAGATTTTTCTACATACATAAATCCAACTCACTCAGTTTGTGTAACGTCAGTGTAAGGTCTGACTACTTGCTATTGGATAACCAGTTGGTGTGTTCTTCCCTGGAGAAGACAATTTCTCTTGCTCTCAGCATTCATAAGTTGGCTGTAGTTCTTTGTGTAGGGTTGAGGCTCCTGGACGTCCCTCACTTTGGCATGTCTATTGTCGTTGTCTTTGTTCAGCTTTTGTTTAGGCAGTCACGTTGAGACAATGAGTGTAGCTTCTGATATTCCTCGGAGGCACACTCTTGCAGGCATTTCCCTCCTGTCTATCTGTTCTGTCACTTTTCCTGGGAAGGTGTGAATGAATATCTATTTACTACACATCCATCTTGGTGAATTAATGCATTTATTGAGGGGTAGTTATTTATGGGAACATGGTGACTCAGAGGCAGCTGCATCACCAGAAGCCCACCACACAGGGCCAGGGAGATGGCACAGTCCAAAACATGCCTGTTGTACAAGCACAAGCAACTGAGCTCAATACTGAGCACCCTCATGCAAAGCCAAGGATGGTGGCACATGCTTGTGATCTCACTGTTGGGGAGGGGGAAACAAGCAGATCCCTGGAGCTCACTGCTGGGCCTACCCTAACTTAATGAGTATGCTCTAGCTATGTATGAAAGACTGCCTCAAAAGAAAAGAAAAAAGAAAAAAGAAAAAGAAAAGTGAACTGTCATTGGGAACAAGAAGGTTGACCTCTGACCTCCAAATACTCACAGTGGTGCATGTGCACCCGAACACACAAGCATGTACATACATACCAGCCCATACACCTACAAAGTTTTCCTTTTTAAGTTCCACCCCACCATGGATGATGACTCACTAAAGCTGTATCCAGAGAGCTCCCTGAACAACTTGCAGGTGGTTCCAGGGAAGCTTGACCTTGCAGAGGGAGATGATGCGTTTTGTTAAGTTTCATGAGCTTCCTGTGTCTTTTGAGCCTACCGTCTCACTCCAGGATGGGCTTAGGAGTAACTAGCTTAAAGAAGAAGGATGCTTTCAGTCCAAGAGGTGGCCAGGGTCCTTAAGGAAAGAGTACGGTGTGCACTGAAGAGTCACAGGGCAGGCTGTAGACGTGGCAGGTTGGAGCTAGACTGGAACTAAAATCCTTGACATTCCTTGCCTATAGCTGCCTCATTCTAGCCTATTTCCATCTTTACAAGGCCTCCTTCATCATGTATCTTCTTCTTCTTCTTCTTCTTCTTCTTCTTCTTCTTCTTCTTCTTCTTCTTCATCATCATCTTCTTTGAAGTAGAGTTTCAGTATGTAGCTCTGGCTGGTCTAGAACTTGACATGTATAGCAAACTGTCCTTGAAATCACTGTGCATACTGGGATGGCCTTGATCCCATGGTGGTACTCCTGTTGCTGACTCCCAGTTGCTGGGATTACAGGGGTGTGCCTTGGTTTGTCTATCTTCTCATCTTCTTAGAAGGACACCATGTCATTATATTAAGACCACAGTCCTGAGCTCATTTAAACTTGATTGCTCCTCTTAAAATCCTTTCTCCAGAGATGGCTCAGTGGTTAAAGGCACTTTGGTTCTTGCAAAGGACCTGGCTTCAGTTCCCATTTCAGAAATGCCTGTAATTCCAGTTCCAGGGTTCTGATGCCCTCTTCTGATCTCCAAGAGTTCCTGCATGCATATTGTGGGTATATATACATGCACACATTAAATAAATAAATACATAGAAAAATGGGTTTTTAAAAATGTTTTGCCCAAATAGAGTCCCATTCTGAGAGACTAGACCTCAGCATATGAATAAGAGGACGCGCACAATTCGTCTTCTAATATAGGTATAGAGTGTCACTCTCTGCCTTTGACGAGGAAAGGTTTCCTTTTTCAAATTAGCTGCCCCTAAGTCAGCATCCAGCTCACACACTGGGAATTCCCAGCAAGTATTGCATCTTGTTATGAGTAGCAATAATTAAATGAACCAGAATGTGACAAGGGGAGTGGAGCGATAAAACAGGCAAAGTAATTTCACATTATTTCCAGAGTGGCATCTCATGGGAAAACTGCTTAATGGGCTGCTTGTTCTGTAAGTTGGGTTAGCGTTCAAGTGTGTGTCTCCTAGGCACTACTTTGGGCTTAGGGCTAGAGAGAAGCTGGCTACCTCCACAGGTTTCTGATATTGTCAAGAGCTTAGGATCTCTGGCCTGAGTGGAGACTGGTTCAGTCACTTTGGCTAAGGGACCAGCCCTAGGAGGATTGGCTCACTTTAAGCCTTACTAAAGAGATAGGCAAAATGATTAGTTGTTTTAATGAGGCACTGTAGGTTTTCTTCCCAGGATCCCTGCCCCATGCATAGCACAGAAGCCTATGGAATGTAGCCACATAAAGGTCCTAAGTCTACTTTTCTGAATTACTCAGATAAGTATAAATTTTCTATCACTTCTTTCTATCTCTTCTCTAAGTGTGCTTTCCTTAACACTTTGGGCTCTACTCCAGCATTTTGGACTTCCCTATGCTTTCTCAAAAACTTCCATCTCCAACCTGTGGCTGCTTGCTGGCCATGTGTTTGACCCTCAAGCTAGTTTAAAGAGCATGGCCTTTCCCCTTCTCCTTTCTCTTCCCCTGGGGAGCTGCTAGGGTTTTACAGCTTGCCAGTCCTATGATTTTTCTTGAACTCTAATAAAATCGTCTTTGTGCTTCCATTTGAGTCTATTTCTAAATTATTTTATTAATGTGACTAGAACCCCAAAATTGAACTTGATTTCCCCTGTGTATCATCATGGGAGGAAGACTAGAAGAGTTCAAATTGATAATACTGAGCCCTGTGTTTAGGGGTTTGGAAGGAGTACACAAAAGATACTGGAATGAAGTGCACCTTGGCTATTGGGCTATGCCCTTTGGCTCATAGACTTTTCAGGTGCATTTGCAAGGTTAGCACCAGCAGTATTTGCCAGGTTGTGGACAGGGCCCATATGACTTGATAGCTTTGGGTAGGTCGACTATGGTACACTGGGCTGTTCCAACTAGGTGGGGCTGGCAGTGCTTCTTGGAGGAGTACACAGGAAGATTTAGAGGGAGGAAAGGGAAGGAATAAATGTAATTGTAATCTCAACAATAAATTAATAGGCTCTTTCAGGGATTAGTGTATAAGTCAGTGGTAGAGCAATTGTCTGGCATATGTGAGGCCCTGGGCATATTCTTGCAGAGCTGTGCACTGAAAACTGTCTGGCTTTAACCTCTCAAGGTCCTTGTTTGTCTTAGGGACAGTGAGGGTGCACACATACAAAATAAGTGAGCATATCCTATCCCTTTTGTGTCTATGTCTGCATGCATACATGGGAGCCAGAAATCAATATTGGTTCCATTCCTCAAGGTCATCCACCATGTTTCTTTGACACAGTCTTTTACTGGGAGTTAGGTTAGGGTAACCAGCTCCTGAAGTCTGGTGTTCTTCTGTCTCTACCTTTCTAGTGTTAGGCTACAAGCATGTGCTACCATGCTTGACTTTTTATTTCACAGGAGTGCTTGGTATCTAATTCAGGTCCTTACACTTTCCTGGTACATGTTCTACTGATTTTCACATGGGAAGACATGGCAATGAGTAGTAGGAAACTGTGACATGAAAAGAATTAATAATTAGACCTGGTGGTAGCTTATTTTATTTTACTGTTTGTCTCACTTCTTTTTCTATCTTCATGAGAACACATCATGATCAAGGCAACTTATAAAAGAAAACATTTAATTGGAGGCTTGTTTATAGATTCAGAGGATGAAATTCCTGACCATCATGGCAGGCAGCTTGATATCAGACAGGCAGGCCTGGATTTAGAGCGGAGGCTGAGAGCTTCACATTCTGACCCACAAGCACAACAAAGGGCCAGAGGGCAAGAGGGGCAGAGGGTGAGAGGGCCAGAGGGCCAGAGGGCCAGAGGGGCAGAAGGGTAGAGGGACAGGGAGGCAGAGGGCCAGAGGGGGAGAGGGCCAGAGGGGCAGAAGGCCAAAGTGGCAGAGGGGTAGAGGGGCAGGGAGGCAGAGGGGCAGTGGGGCAGAGGGGCAGAGGGCCAGAGGGGCAGAGGGGCAGAGGGGTAGAGGGGCAGGGAGGCAGAGGGGCAGTGGGGCAGAGGGCCAGAGGGTGAGAGGGGCAGAGGGGACAGAGGAGCAGAGGGGCAGAGAGGCAGAGGGGCAGAGGGCCAGAGGAGCAGAGGGGTAGAGGGGCAGGGAGGCAGAGGGGCAGAGGGGCAGTGGGGCAGAGAGGCAGAGGGACAGAGGGACAGAGGGACAGAGGGGCAGAGAGGCAGAGGGGACAGAGGGGCAGAGAGGCAGAGGGGTAGAGGGGCAGGGAGGCAGAGGGGCAGAGGGGTAGAGGGGTAGAGGGGCAGAGGGGCAGAGGGGACAGAGCGGCAGAGGGACAGAGGGACAGAGGGCGAGAGGGGCTGAGGGGCAGGGAGGCAGAGGGGCAGAGGGCAGATGGGTAGAGGGGCAGAGGGGTAGAGGGGCAGAGGGGCAGAGGGGCAGAGGGCAGGGAGGCAGAGGGGCAGAGGGGCAGACGGGCAGAGAGGCAGTGGGGCAGAGGGGGCAGAGAGGCAGAGGGGTAGAGGGGCGGAGGGGCAGGGAGGCAGAGGGGTAGAGGGGCAGAGGGGCAGAGGGGCAGAGGGGCAGAGGGGTAGAGGGGCAGAGGGGCAGAGAGGCAGAGGGATAGAGGGGCAGAGGGGCAGAGGGGTAGAGGGGCAGAGGGGCAGAGGGGTAGAGGGGTAGAGGGGCAGAGGGGCAGGGAGGCAGAGGGGTAGAGGGACAGAGGCGCAGAGAGGCAGGGAGGCAGAGGGGCAGAGGGCCAGAGGGCCAGATGGTGAGAGGGGCAGAGGGGCAGGGAGGCAGAGGGGTAGAGGGGCAGAGGCGCAGAGAGGCAGGGAGGCAGAGGGGCAGAGGGCCAGAGGGCCAGAGGGTGAGAGGGGCAGAGGGGACAGAGAGGCAGAGGGGCAGAGAGGCAGAGGGGCAGAGGGCCAGAGGGGCAGAGGGGTAGAGGGGCAGGGAGGCAGAGGGGCAGAGGGGCAGGGAGGCAGAGGGGTAGAGGGGCAGAGGGGCAGGGAGGCAGAGGGGCAGAGGGGCAGGGAGGCAGAGGGGTAGAGGGGCAGAGGGGCAGAGGGGTAGAGGGGCAGGGAGCAGAGGGGTAGAGAGGTAGAGGGGCAGAGGGGTAGAGGGGCAGGGGGGAGAGGGGCAGAGGGGCAGAGGGGTAGAGGGGCAGAGAGGCAGAGGGGTAGAGGGGTAGAGGGGCAGAAGGGCAGAGGGGCAGGGAGGCAGAGGGGTAGAGGGGCAGAGGGGCAGAGGGGTAGAGGGACAGAGCGGCAGGGAGGCAGAGGGGTAGAGGGGCAGAGGGGCAGAGGGGTAGAGGGGCAGGGAGCAGAGGGGTAGAGAGGTAGAGGGGTAGAGAGGCAGAGGGGTAGAGGGGCAGAGGGGTAGAGGGGCAGAGGGGCAGAGGCGCAGAGAGGCAGGGAGGCAGAGGGGCAGGGAGGCAGAGGGGTATAGGGGCAGAGGGGCAGAGGGTCAGAGGAGAGAGAAAGAGGCAGGCTAACTGTGAGTGGCAAGGGCTTTTGAAATCTCAAAACCTACCCCCAGTGACACTCCTCCTCCAACAAGGCTACACTTCCTAATCCTTCCCAAACTGGTCTACCAACTGCAGAGCAAATATTCAAATCTATGAGCCTATAGAGGCATCTCATTCTGACCACAATATCACTGTTAAAAAGGCAGCTCTTTGTTTCAGTTTCTGTGAGCCCATAGGAACCCTGCTTAGTTGATTCAGAGGGTCCTGTACTTCGTCTCCTTAGGGCCTGCATGGGTTCACACCAGCTCCCCTGAATTTATATTATAGCTATTACCTCTTTTGTTTTTTTTATGGGACTCATGGCTGAGAATGAGTGGATTTCTGACTTTTTTTTCCCCCTGCTCTTGGGACTCTTTGCCTACTGTTGGACTGTAGTGTCTAACTTCAATATGATAGTTTTTGCTTCATTTTATATTTTATTTTGTAATGTTTAGTTGTTATCACTTAGACCCCTGTTCTTTTCTAATAGGAGACAGAAAGGAAGTGGATGGGGGGGCGGAGGGGAGGGTTAGAGGAACTGGGAGGAGTGCAGGGAGGGGGAGCTATAGTCAGGATACATTGTAGGAGAAAAGATTCTATTTTCAGTAAATGAAAAAACCCCTCTGATATTTAACTAAGATAATTGAAACAAATCTATACAAAACTTTATACATAGGCATTCATGACATCATTACTTATAATGTCAAAAACTGGAAACAGAGCTGAGATTCAACTTAGTGGGAGAGCCCTGGCTTCTATTCCTGGCACTTCAGAAAAATAGAATCAGACAAAATGCCTGGACCCTGAGGAGTGGACAAATGAAATGTGCTTTATTCAGTCAATGAATTATTCAGCCGTTAAAAGGAATAAATTTCTGATACGTGCCATAATGTAGCTGAAGCTTTGAAGACATGGTACTAAATAAAATAGAGTAGTGACAAAAATACAGGATGTATGAGTCCATCTGTTGAGATACCCAGAGCAGGCAATGCATAGAGACAGAAAATAGATGGTTGTAAGGGCTGAGTGCGGGCAGTAACTGCTTAAATGCTTAATGGGTGCAAGAGTTCCTTTGGGATCAATGGGCAGTGATAGAAACCACCAAATTATACACTTTATTTTATTTTATGTGTTTTATGTGCATGCATATCTCTGTACTATGTGCATGCCTTGTGCCCATGGAGGCCAAAACAGGGTGTTAGATCTTCTAGAACTGAACAACAGATGGTTGCGAGCTCCCATTTGGGTGCTGAGAATTGAACCCTAGGTCCTCTGAAAGTGCAACAGGTGCTCTTAACCAATAAGCTATCTCCCAATCCGTGGGTTTAATGTTTTTAATAAATATGTCTTGAAAAAGAGAGAGTCTGAGGTACTTTAGTGAGATCTTTCAAAGGAAAATTATGAGAGAAGCTTTTAGGTAGAGGGTCTCATGAAATCTCCAAGTGGGGGAAAAACCCTCGGAGGTCTAAATGAATTGGACAAGTTATGGGCAAACTAGAACCCTGTCATCCCATACTGGCATATAGTCCTCACAGGTCTGGCTAACAGCCACAGCTCTTCAACTGGTCTCCCGTAAACAAATCTCCACACAACAGTGGGACTTTTGGAGAATGTCAATTTTGCAAAGTGTGCGTCCCTGACTCAGTCTGCATAGTAAAAGCACACCTCATGACACACACCGTCTCCAGCACTCCACCCGAAGGAGGCTTTTAGTTCTTGAGAAAATGATGTGGGAAGGAGTGCTTCCGTTCAAGCAAAAGTGCACATCTACATGGTTGTAATGGGAAGCTAGCTGCTGCTTACTGGTCATTGCCTTCAGCAGGGCTATGCTTCTCCTCCCCAGCCAGGATGGCCACATACAATTTTCTGCTACCTGGAATCTGTTACCTTGTATGACTAAAGGGTCTTCAAGGCAAACTTAATTTATAGGTCTTGAAACTAGAAGATTGTTTTAATTTGCAGGAGTTCCAGCGGCATCACAAGGAGATGATCAGTCAGATAGGAGAAGAAGATTGTATATCACTTGCTGGGGCCCAGATTTTAGCTCACGTCAGACTTGTGGCTTCCGGAGCCATGAGATCACCCTTTGAGTAGCGTTTGCTTCAGTGCCTTTGTGCCCTTGTGGATTTTTGCATTCTGTTAAGGAATGTGCTAGTTGGAGAGTAGAAAAATGTGAGCTATGTCTATACATTGGAGTCCTGTGTGCTTGAAGATAAGTGTAGTGGATATAAACATGTTTTTGAAGCCAGGCATGGTGGCGCATGCCTTTAATTCCAGCACTTGGGAAGCAGAGACAAGTGGATCTCCGTGAGTTCAAGGCCAGCCTGGTCTACAAAAGTGAGTTCGGGATTGCCAATATAACACAGAGAAACCGTGTCTTGAAAAACCAAACCAAGCCACCAACAACAACAACAGAAAACCAAAAAATATGTTTTTGTTTTGATCCCAAGTGTGGGATGGGGAACAGACTTGTGAGAGATCAGGTGATGTTCATCCACTAGAAGATGATCCATCTCACAAGGGGGCTTGGGTTTTGCCAGCTGAAAGACATCTTAGTACAGACTCTGAGAGGAGATTATATATATGAGCCCACAACAGGCGACTGGGTCTTGGTATTGTTTGGCTGTTCGTTGCTCCACTTTGAGACCCTCCTAGAGAGACCGCTCTAGCGAAGGCTTCGAGGTTCTGGGTTCCGGCTGCTGTTCCAGGTTCCCACAATGCTGGTCTGCTGAAATCCTGCTGACTATGCCAGAAGAATCCCTCCCAGGAACTGAGTCCAACAAGGTCTACTTCTCCCGTTCCCACTAACCTCTTTTCTCTCCTATCTAGGGTAGGTGGGTTGGAAGGGAGGTATAAGCATTAAAGAACCCCAAATAAAGTAGGTATGGAAAGGTCGAAGGCTACAGGTGGCACCCAGTGTGCTTTGGGCATAATGGGTAACTTAACTTCTAATGTTGTGGAGGAAGACACAGGTTTTGAGGATGCAGAGATGCTGTTTCAGGGTGTCAGCAAAATCGCAGCTGCTGTTGCAGAGTTCTTTCCTGCTTCATACCCAGAGGGAATTTTCTATGTTGTCTTTGTCTTTTTACTGTATTACATTTTTTTTTTAAAGATTGGAAGAAAGACTGATAAGATATGAAAACAGGAAGGGTCAGTAAATTCTACCATTCTGGAAAGGATTGCAGACTTGGCTGTACAACTAGAGAATTTGTGGGTTGAGGTTGACACATTTGGAAAGCAAAAAGTGCTGTTGATAAAGGGTAAACACTTGGTAACTGAGAGCCAGTGTTTCCCACAATTGCTACCCGCCCTGATCCACAGGCCAGGTGTCCAGAGCACCAGCGTGCAGAAGGGAGAGGAGAAAAACAGGAAGTCAGAGAGGCTGTAAAGATTCTAGAGGAACGGGAAAGCAGACAGGCTGAAAGGGCTTTGGAGACAAGTGCTCCAATAGAGGAATTTTCTAGGGCTACACAGACACCATCAGCGCTTTCAGTTTTTGCACAACAGATAAGCATATTATGCTTAATGTCTCGGCATGCCTACTACTAGCCCCGCCTTAATATCAAGGTGCCTATTAACTGCCTTGGTTTCTGTCTCAGGGGATACAGCTGAGCTGAAAAGAGGCTTAGGAAGTACACGAGTTGGATGCTGCAACTCCACTTCAAGACAACAGTTTTTTGCTTTTTATTTTTGGATAGTCTAGTGTACCTCAGGATAGCCTCAAAGCCACCATATAGCCAAGGATGGCCTAGCTGACTCTCAGAGCTTGTGTCCATCTCCGAAGGGTTGAGATTATAGGTGTGCCTAACATCTCAGGTTTATGCTGTGTTATGGTTCAAACCTGGGTCTTTGTGCAAGCTAGATGCGCTATCTACCAACTGAACTGCATCCACAGCCCAAGGAACCTTTCTTTGGGCTCTTATCCCTTCCTCCCAAACTGATTATGCATAACCCATAGTCCAGATCCATCATTTCTACTGGAATTTTCTTGCCTTGTCCTCTTAAAGCATCTATATACTTAGCTTCCCCATACAATCCAAGGGGTCGTGCTGTGTGTGGAGAACCAGATGCGGAGTGCTAACAAGGGGAAAGGCCTGGTGAGCAGCTGTTTATTTTTCATAGTAGTAAGTAGTTCATTTGATTTGTTTCTCTCACAGGACTGGCTGATTTAGAGATTTAGTTGGCAAAATCAAATAGATCCAGGCCTGGTAATATTCCTTGAAATTGCCATGTAGCCCAAGAGAGAAATCTCCCATTTTCTGCAGAAGTACAAACCATGGTGGCTTCCTGCTTTAAAGGATTTGTGTTTGTGAGAGCACCCAGACTGACAGCTGGCTGGACGTCACACCACTCTCAGGAGGAGGTTAAAGTGTAGCATGTATTTTTCCCAAGGCCTGGCTCCTTCTGTTTTTAACCCTGTTCCTCAGATTGCTCAATCACTGTTTGTAGAGTGCCACACCAGCACCCAAGGCTCCCAGGTCTTCACGTCCTGACTGTGTACACAAATACTGAATTTGAGGGAGTGTAACAGAAGCCACAGAGTGCCTTTGATTTTCAGTGGCAAGGGGATTTGGGCAAGCCACTTCCTGGCAGTATGACACCTCTGAATAAATTCACAGAGAAAAGCTGCACAAGTTGAGTTGAGGAAGGGACTGACGAACTGGGTGTTATGGGGATGTCTTTTAAAGCTACATACTATCTGAAAGGTGAGCACAGAGCACATGGACAGACTCTTTGTAGTACCAGAGGAATGCTCCGAGGAGTTCTGGAGTCAGCAAAGTTTCTAAAACCTCAACTCTCCCCGTGATTGAACTTAAAAGGCATATGTGTGTCAGTGTAAAAGTGCACACGTGTGTGGGTGTGGATGTGTAGTCCAGGTGAGATTCAAACTCAAGTCCACCATCTTTCGCCCCTTGAGTGTTAAAATAGCAGGTGTGCAACACAATGCTTACCCACCCTCTCCTGTCCTCCTTCCCTTTCTTTTCCCTTCTTTTTCTTTTTTTCTTTGAGCGGCATGGTTCATTCTTTCTTTTCAGGCATGTTGTAAGAGTGCTATCCCAGAAGCAAAGATGAAAGCATTTGTGCCTTTGCCTTTCCAAAACATCACAATTTACTGAACGACAATAAATTCACAACATAAGGTCATTTCATTGGCAGAGTTTGCCAGTCTTGTATTTTCCTTTATAGGCATGGCTTAGTCTGTCTGTCTATTTCTGTCTTTATCCTTCTCTCTATGACATGCATTTGTGACTGTAAACGGTTAAAGAGGCCTGAGCAACCAGAGCTAAGAAACTGACAGAAATACAAAGTAGTCTCTGTGGGGGCAAGATAATGAACTAGCAAGGAACTTTTGGAGAGACACTGAGGCTCCTGGTTGCTGTCCAAGGGCGTGGGTTCTGGCTCAGAGGTTTGAGTGGACCTGCACAGTTGAGTCCAGAAGTAGACATGAAGGGCAGGATGAATGGGCATGAAATATGGTAGATTCAGACTAGGGGACAGGAGGATGATGGTCAGACTGCAACTCCGCTGGGCTGAAGCCCCTGGCACCTACATCAGGCAGGCAGTGGGACTGTAGCCATCAAGAATTGCTGGATGCCTACTCCTTCATGCTATATTTTGTTCATATATCCCTGTAGTTGCAATGAACCCTGATACATTTCTGGGATGACATTCCATTGTACTCCCAGTGATAAGTCATTTATCAGCGTATACTGTGTGGGTGGTACTGGATAGATGGTGCTCATGGCATGTCTACCCAGGTGCACACTGGATCTCTGTCCTCATAACAGAGTCTCTCACGACAAGGCACAACCTGAAAACTGCTGTGGAGTCACTTAGATCAGGCACAGCCTGGTCTCAACAAGGCAGGAGCCACCATACCTGGCCATCATTACTATCTTTATTAATCATTTCATCTCCCCCCCTTCACTTCCTTTCTTATTTTTGAGAAAGGAACACAATCTGTACCCCAGGTTGGCCTAGAACTTACTGTGTACCTCTGACTGGCCTCAAATTCATGGCAGGCCCCATGCCTTAGCATTCCAAGTGCTGAGATAAGAGGTGTGGATCTCCACATCTGCCACATTAACTCTTTTCCAGTGCACCCATACTGGAATTTCCTGCTCTGTTGGCACTGCCATGGTGAGTTGTGTGAAGCCCATCCAGAGCTAAACTATGGTGTTTTATTAGGACTTTTATTGGGGTCATGGTGAGCACTGTCTCTTGGACAAATTAAACATTAAAGTATCTGGACAATGTACGAGACTGGCTTGGGTGTCACCACCTTGATCCTCAATAGGGGTGTGGCTAAGTAAAGGGAATTCCTAGTGTATACCCAATCCTTGCCCAAAGACCTTACACTCCAGTCACCGCAGGGTAATGCTTACAGAAGTTTGATTCAGATGAGTATCTACTCCTTCCCGTTTCCCATTTGGACTCCGTTTGTTCTCTGGTCAGCAGTTAGATCCAGATAAAGTGTCACCTGCCCCAAATCACGAAGTTCTGCAGGAGTTGGATCATTGCTCTCATCCTATGGGTGAGAGCACCTCTCCTCTCCTAATCACAACAAACATTCCTTCGCAGGAGGCAAACAAGAGTTAACAGAGTCCAGGAAGGTCATGAAACTTATAAGGTGTAGTAAGCTTAACCTCACCAAACACACAAGACTCAGGAAGATCAGTCTTATGTGGGCCTTTGGGTGCTGCCACCTATGTTTTTTATCTTTTTGTGTGAAGTGTATGTTTATGTGCATGTGTATGTATGTTTGTTTGTGTAAGTGCATGCCTGCAAAGGCTTGTGCATGGAGATCAGAGTACAACCTTGATTGCCACCCTTGCATTCTACCGTGTTTGAGTTAGGATTTTCTTTTGTTTACCGTTCTGTACACCAGGCTAGCCTGTGAGCTAGCAGGGATTCTTCTGCCTCAGCTTTTCATCTCACTAAGAACCACTGGGAATTACAGATACACACTACCATGCATGGCTTTGCATGAGTTTTAAAGCTTAATTCATTTAGTATACTTTTTAAAAAGTTCATTCATGTTATAATGACTTGCTGATTGATTAATTAATTAATTTATATCTAGTGTTTGGAAAATGGGTCTCATAGCTGCTAATAAGCACTATACCATACCACTGACGTAGACTCTCAACCTTCTTGCTGTCATTTTATTTGTCATTCTTGCTCATATTTTCTAAAAATTTACACAGCTAGCATGAATAATTTGACAATAGTTTTAACAGGCACATGAAACAGTGAGAGGCCTATAAGGTAGGGCCACATCAGGCCACATGGCTTTGAAGGTCATATTTAGGCTTGGGGAATTTATAGTCAGTGTAATGAAAATGTCTTCAAGCTTTTGAGTGGGGAGGCTACTGCTCCGAGATATATTTAGAGAGGATGAAGAAAGGCAGTCTAGCTGCCTGTGGTCTGCAGAATGTCTTGGAGCCTCTTTTCTACAAAGCTTGTTGTCTAGAAAGTCCAGTAGTAGCTCAAGGGAAAGATGCTTCCTGGCCGAGCTAGATGCAGAGAAGCAGATGGTCCTTAGGCATTCTAGAGGAATGACTTTCTAGTTTGTGGTGATGGCATGACTTTAGAGCATGAGAAAGCTAGCCAGGGTACTTTGTAGGCTTTAGTCTTGGAGAATAGATAATGTGGAAAGCTGATGTGGAACCTAGATCTAGCATTTGGCTAAGAGACATTGGAGAGTGACTCAAAGTGGAGGGCGCAGAGCCTAGACACCCATTTCATAAGTTTGGTCATGAAGAGGAGGGAGATAAAACAGCAAGACTGAGATGGAGAAGTGAAGTCAAAAGAGGGTTTTCTAGTTTAAAATGGAAGATGTTAAAAATAGATAGAATGATGCTTCCCAAATCGATCTGTAGATTTCACTCACTCCTATTCAAATCCCAGTAGCTTTCTTTTGTAGATGTGGGAAGGATGCTCTTAAAATTCACATAGAAATTTAAGGGACCCAAAATAGCCAAGCAGTCAGAAAATCCCCTCGGGTAGGGGGTAGATTGTGTAGATGGGCCAGGGCCAGACTGTGCCATTGTCATTGCCTTTGTCCTGCTGCAGTGTTTGGCCAGGTGGAAAGATGGAAATCTTGATGGGGCCTGGCAGATGCAGACTGAGATTCTCCATGCTTGCCTACCCTGCTTATGGGCCTAGACGTGAAGCCTGTGGCTAACACTGGGCCTCATGGAATATCTGCTGTGCTTTCTCTTGTCTCTGAGGCTGTGTGGGCTCCATAGGACTCTCTGTCTATGTGGATTGCATTGGGTTCTGTCCAGTCTGGCTCCTGGAGGTTGTGATGCAACCCGGGCTTTGGGTACGCATGTGTGTACTGCCTAATGAGCTCTCTTACAGTGAGAGTCTCCTGCTACTAGCTGGAGACAGAATGAAGAAAAACAACTTGTTTATGTATTTAGTATGTGGGAGGGTATTTGTGTGTTTAAGGGGACAATGCACATGCCTGTGAAATGCCCATGTATGTGAAGGCCCCTGGTCAACCTTGGCTTTCGTTTCTCGGGAGCCATCCATATTGTTCTTTTGAGCCAGGGTGTCTCTACTTGTCCTGAAATTCATCCAAGTAGGTTAGACTGGTTGGCCACTGAGCCCCAGAAATTTCCCCATCCCCTGGTTCTTGTTGCTTGCAAGGCAAGCACTTGACTTTATCTTCTCAGCTGCAATTACCAACCTTTATCTCAAGTTACAGCAAGTCGATTGGACTTGCAAGTGATCTCTGAGGGTTCTATCTTCCCTGACAGACTCTGATTTAGAAATGCTCATATAAGAAACATGGACCAGACATAACTTCCCACGCCCCCTAAGAAATTACACAGAAAGCCAGTGCTGTGTATGCCAGCTGCAGGAAAAGGAAATACTACATGCATTGTTATTAGTTTAGCAGTGCTTGAAGATGGTCTTGTCTGAAACACTGGCGTTCTTGTGCACTAATTTTCCAGGCTATGTCAGAAGAGCAGAATCTAGATGTTCATCGGGGAGGGATGACTTATATGAGAACATGCCTTTGTCGTCTCTGAATAGCCTAAGCTGTTGACGTTTGAGCAGGACTCTCCTGTTATAGTCAATTCAGTTGGCTCTAGTTAACACCAGGTATGATAATAAGGGTAGTTAATATCTGAGAGATGTGTGTGTCAGGTATTCTGATAAACACACTCTGTGTAAAATGATTAGTTAATCCTCATACCAGTCCACTAAAGTGGGCTCTGTTGTCATATCCATTTTACAGATGAGAAAACTGAGGACTTGAACCTTTAAATCTTTTATTAGTATTTTTGTGGGTGTGCACGTATGTATGAGCATATATGTGTGTAGGTCAGAGGTTGGTGTTGGTATCTTGATCAATAGGGCTTTATCTTATTATTTGAGACAAAGTCTTTTACTGAAGGGAGTTTTCTGATTGACTAGAATGGATGACCAGAAAGCCCCATGGATCTTCCTTTCTCTGGATCTCCAACTCTGGGATTACAGGTGCATGCTGCCATGCTTAGCTTTTTGTGTATGCTGACCTCAGGACCTGATGATCACCTAGCTGCCTATGGTGGTGAGTAGGAGAGCTGGATCTGCATCTAGACTGGCTCCAAGGCAGGTCATCAGTACCAATAAGTCCTGCAGTCTCAGAACAGCCTTGCCTCCAGGTCTTAGCAGTGGCTTTCACCTTCAGCAAAGTACATGGAAGTTGCCATTTCAGCCCCAAGAGCAGCATACCCCTGGCCATAGGATTGCGATAACACCTTAAACATCCTGACATCTCATGGCAGAGCGTTGCATGTGTATGTGGTTTTATTTCTCTCATGTATATTTTACCATCTGCAGAGGGACAGGCAATCTGGTATGACGTTGGTTGAGATACAGGAAATGCAGGAGACACCTGCATAGGATCAATTGGTTGTTTATGGACACCCAGGCAATGAGTAGATAACTCAGGTTTTGTAGGTCAGTGGCCGTTTCTAACTTCTGCTACCTAATTATTGCTTTTCAATATATTTTGCACGTAAGGGTCTTTTGACTTATGTAAGTGTAGAGCATTCATGTCTGGTGCCCTTGAAGGCCAGGAGAGGGCCTTGGAACTGCAGTTACAGACTGTTGTGAGCTATTGTGTGGGTGTTGAGAGCTGAACCTAGGTCGTCTGCAAGAGCAGCTCTTAGGTGCTGAGCCTTGTTCTCCGGTCCCCATGCTGCCTCATTATTTACCACTGTGGCCAATGGGCCCTCAGCTGTAAGAAAGGGCATATGATCTCTGAAGCCCTGGGGTAGTGTCCAGAGCCAGCTACCCCTCCTGCCTCTTAAGATGTAAATTACAAAACAAAAAGCCCCACCATTTCAATATCTATACTTCATTTTTTTCAATAGACTCACTATGCTGTATAGTTATCCATCTGGTGGCACAAAATTCCTGCCACCCTAAAATGAAGCCCATTAGCAGTCTAGTCCTTTCACCCCCAGGCCCAGGCACCCACTCCACTTGTATTTTGTTCTCAGCTCTGACTTCTGTGGAGGAGGTTCTCTTTGTGGGCATTCAGTGCACATGTGCAATTTCCTCTGTGAACATCCATTGTAGACATTTTGTTTTCTGTGTAGAAAGGAAGAATGAGATTCTCCTTTTAATTACACACTCATCAGTGAAGTGACGATTACAATTTGTACAAATCCTTTCCCAACATTGCTATATAGGACACTTAGATGCTTTCTGGCACTATACAAAAGGACTTCCAGCCCTGGTGCCTGCATTTGAAAGATGCCATGTTTACCAGTGCCCCTCTTCCCCAGCAGGAACTGGAGCATGGGGTGCCCTGTGCATGCTTGAAATCAGCTGGCAGCTCCAATCCTCAGTGGTCACTGCGGTTGAGCTGATGATGGTGCTGACTCCTGGCTTCTAGTGAACCACTGCTGTCCTGCCATTATTGTCCTCTCTGAGAGAGGTTGAAATTTATTCATGAAACTAGTTGGAGCTCAGGTGGTGACAGTGAAATGCATTTAGTAATCAGAATAAGAGGCGAGTTATTTTCACATTCCTTTGCAGTGCTGCAGTGCCTAACTAACCCAGAGGATATGAATTGCTCAGCACGCTTTGAGGTGGAAAAGCATACATTTATCAAGACAATGGGTTCATGTCTGGATTGCGTAACAAGAGTTAAAATGCTGTGAACATTTCAGGTAGATTGGACACTAGAATTCTTGGGTTGCCTGGCCCTCTGTGGCACTAGGGTATTTACGTGTTTTCACTAAAGACAATGAATTATTTTCACCAGAGACCCTTGAGAATTTGAGCATACATTCCAGTGGGTTTGTTCTATGGACTTCCCATGAGAAGCTTTCAGAAATGTTTCCATGGAAGTTACAGAAGTGTGAATTTGCTTTAATGACCTTTGGCCTTTCCTTGTGTTAGCTGTGGCCCCAGTGGCCCCATGCCTAGGCAGCTGAGGACACAAGTCTTTGCTAGCAGCTGCTCAGGTGAGTCCTTTATTGCTTGATGGTGAGCATCCACTATACATGTTCATTTCAGGTTTAATCAAGCTGCCTCCATGGATTGGGGCCAAGTTTATTTTTAATTTAAAAAAGGGTGTATGGATATGTGTAGGTATGTTAGTATTCACGTGTGTGCGCCTGTGAAAATGTGTGTATGCATGGAGGTCAGAGGTCAACTTCAGGTGTCATTCTCCAGGAGTCACATGCACTGTTTTCTGAGACAGGGTCTCTGGCTGGGACCTGGAACGCACCAATTAGGCTAGTCTAGTTGGCCAGAGGGCCCCAGGGATCCACCTGTTTCTGCCTTCCCAACCGTGGGGTTACAAGCTTGTACCACAATGTCTGGCTCTTTCCTGTGGGGTCTGAGGACTTAATAGCTTCTCATGCTTGCATGCAAACACTTTGTTGACTGAGCCATCTTCCAGGGCCTCCAAATCTGTTCTTAGTCCTTGAGCCCAAGTGATCAAGAAGTTAATGCCACAGGCAAAACAGCTGGCACATGACTTGGTCCCTGAGGTCTGATTCTGATTCTTCTTATACTGAGCGCTCCTTGCACTTTATGTCAATATTGGCCATGTGTGTTTCTTTTTGACAATTAGCGTTGCACCCTTAGACTTGTGTAGACACAAGCACTAGTCCGGATGAGAGGCAACTGAGTGGCATCATGGTTTTCATGGACACATTTAAGTAGAGAGTAGATTTTAGGGGACCTAAATCACATCTGTGATTTACCAGACTAAGATGTCTCTGGCGTTCTTATTGACTTCTATAGAAAATGGTCATAATTTCAAAATGTGAAAACTAAAGAAATTCAGATATTTATTCAGTTAGGATTTATATTGGGCTTTCTTTCAGAAAACGTGGAAACTGCTTACATGTACAAATCAAAGAGGCAGAATAGCAGCAATCCTTAGAGAGAGAGGTGGGTGGCTGTCACTGGCCACTTGTGAGAAGCTGATCTTTGCTTATGTCCCAACATTACCTCTGAAATCATTTGCTGGGAGGTAGCTCAGCAGCCTCTGAAGTTCTTAACCAAGCAGCAGGAAGGGCACACGTCCCTCTGTAGAGGTGAATTTGCCCTTGGGTCTAAACCCTAAATGGATTGTCCCCAAGTCATAGCCAACATTATGCACTGGTAGTTGGGGAAAGCACTCACCTAAACAGTTATTGAATTTTCACTTATTTTATTTTATGTAGTGAGCAGCTGCTGTATTGGATAGGGCATGCCTGTAAAAGATGCTCATAAGCCCTTACCTGGAAGAGGATGCTTTCAGGATGAAGAGAGAGAAGTGGGCAGGAACAACTGAGGCAGGTGCGATTAATTAATCAAACTGAAATGTAAGAGCCCATCAGTAGTCTCTCCAGGTTCACATATTTCTGTAAAGTCTTTGGCAGGTGCTGGCATACAGCCAGTTGATGACGTCACTGGCTAACAAGGGCCTACTTTGACTTGTTTTACAACCTTCATTAAGATGCAGCCCTGGCTTCCCATACCACTCCCAGTAAGTCAGACTGCAATGTTCTTTCCCCAAGGGAAACTGTGCTAGAGGGCAGACTCTGGCTATCCAGGTGTGTTTGGATAGAATTGGCACTTTATTCAGTAGATCCTTTCAAGGACACACACAAGTTCACAGGGAACATTCCCGGAATTCTTCTCTATCAAAGAAGACAGCTTCAGACAGGTGTTATGAGCTCCTGGTGTGGTTTTCCCATTAACGTTCTTAGTGGCCTTCTGCAGTGGATGAGGTAACTCATTTTCTGCTGAATGTTGGAACATTGCCCCCTCAGACTCCAGGGCTTAGGAGTTGTAAACTGGATTTTCTAAAGTGTGTTGGTCAGAGGAAGAGCATATGGGATGCCGACTAGCATCCCAAACAGGTGAGTTAGTGCATGAGAGAGCGACACCCGTGTGACACCCTCTGTGATGTGTTGTCTATTGTGAGGACATCTGTGCCTGTGTAGGTTTTAGTTGTGCTGGATTTTGGGTGTTGTCTTGTGGTGCTGAAAATGACACCCAGGGCTTTATGCATGTTCCCTAAGAGCCCTACTATTGGACTACACTCTTACACTAGTTTTGGTTTTGAAGAAGTCTTAATAGTCAGGATTGAGCTTGATGGTGAGTGTTTCATCCAGAGATGGCTTGGGTCTGTTGAGTCCAAATTCAGTAAGGAGTTGATTAATAAATACTATAAAATTGTGTCCTATTGCTTTTAACCCCCTACTTAATGACACATGGCCAGATGTGTCAGGAGCTAGTCGGGGAATGGCCAGTTCTACATGTCAGTAGCTCAATGTGCGATTGCTGGCTGTGTATTTTTGTTGTTCTTGGGTAGTAAAGTAGGGGAATAGTGTTGAAGGAAGACCCAAATGGAATGATAGACTTAGAGTTTGGTAGACGCTGATATAGAACCTTGAATTACTGTAAGAAAAGTACATGGACATGATTTTTTTTTTTTAAATCAAGGAGACAGTAACTCCAACAGGAAATAGTTCCTTCATCTTGCCCCCTGTTCTCCATTCCCTAGACACAAGCTGTATTAGCAGCTTCCCTGTGGGAACGTCTAGATTAGTTTTATGGTTGTGGAGTTCGAGATACATCCATAATAGAACATTTCTTTGTCTCTTGCTGCATTTCAGAACATGGCTCATGCCGGTACCCAGGCATCCCCATTCTCTTCCAAGGCAGCCACGCAGCAGCTCATTGTGGTGAAGAGCCACCTTTCACGCAGCTCTTCCTCTCTGCTGACCATTGTTCCCGCCCGCATTTGTTTTTGCTGTTGTAAACAGAGCTACAATGGGTGGTGTCTTTGTACGCCCTTCTCTATGTCCCTGTTACAACTATGTATCTCTAATACATACTTAGAAGTGGCATGAATAAGTTGGAAGGTGCATGTATAAAAATTTAATGTTGAAATCACTATAAGCTTCTAGAGAATTTGCAAGTATTCTAGAAAATATGAAGAGTACACTGGTTATTTGATCACTAGCTGCTCAGTCTCTGCACACTGGGGTATATTCCCGGCCATCCAGGCATGTTCACTGTGCCAGCCAGCATCTAAGTCATGAAAGCAGCCTAATCTTGGTCACATTATTACTGCCTAATGGTCAGACCCCCATTCAAGTTTCAACAGTGCCCAAATCATGCCTAGTATAAAAATTAGCATGTAGCATTCACCCTCCATTTGCCAGTTCTGTGCCACTTTCTGTGGTTTACTCTTAGACATGTGGGCTTCTCCAAATATTTTTCCTGACCTATTCCTGGATCAGTTTCACATATTGTATCCGTGATCTCTGACATCAACATGCTTCTGCTGTAAACATGGGCACCTTCTTCTCGACAACAGTTTGATCATTAAGATAAGGCAGTTGGACAGCTGGACGAGACCCAGCATTCCCATCTGTTCCACAGACCTCATTCACATTTTGCTGATTGTAATGGCCTTTGCAGGTTAGAATCCAATCAAGGAGCACCCATTGTGTTTAGCATTATCATTCCACTAACCTCAGGAATGTTGGAATAACTACAAACTTGAAAAAAATTGCAACTCCAATATGAAGAGTTTGGTCCCCAGTCAAATCTCTTCAGTGTACACTGGTTATCTGCTGCACTAGCTGCTCAGTCTCTACACACTGGCGTATAGTCCCAGCCATCCAGGGCATGCTCACTGTGCCAGCCAGTATCTAAGTCTCTGACTGCTAGTTCAGTGCTGAGAACACTTGTTTTGGGGATTTTGTCTATTTTATGGATGCTTTTCACTGATTGTACACATCCCTACACTACAGTTCATAATATTCGTACATGTTTCCTTGCCCTTTCTTTCCCCTCTGGTGTCTTTTATGGGTTTGAGTTTCATTATGTTGTGTTTTGATTTTTTTTCCTTTAACAATTTTGAGGTTATATGTCCCATATATCTTTATTTGTTAATTACTCATTTTGTTGCTATAGGAAAATGATTTTTTAAAAATAAAAATTGCAAAGCAGCAGAGAATCCCTATATACACTGTACCTATATTGCCTGTATTGCCCTGTCAGTAGCCTTAACATGAGCATTATCTCAAGTGACATCCTTCCAAAACAAACTTACTCTCAACAATATCTCATTAGCAACAACAAGGAAAACCAACATTCCCATTTAAAAGGTACAAGGCTCAGCTATTTGGAACAGAAAGGACAACCACACAGGAAGACTTGAGAGGATGCCTTTTGAAAAACAAGGTCTTGCGTGTAGCTTAGGACAACCTTGAATTCACAATCCTGCTTCATTCTCCCTTGTGCTGGGATTATAGACAAGCCAGGTATGTGCAGCTTCTTGGTCTCCTATTTACAGAACTGAAATAAAGGCTTACCTGGATTGCAAAGCCCCAGGAAGCTTATGGACTCTCTCTGGAACAATAAGCCAAAATTAGCTTTTTTCCTTATGTTGCTGTTGGTCATGGTGTTGTAATACAGCAACAGAACAGTGTCTTAGAGTTTTATTACTGTGAAGAAACACCATGACCAAGGCAACTCTTATAAAGGAAAACATTTCATTGGGGCTGGCTTACAGTTTCAGAGGTTTAGTCCATTCTCATCATGGAAGCATGACAACACCCGGGCAGACTTGATTCTGGATGAGCCAAGAGTTCTACATCTTGATCTGAAGGCAGCTAGGAGGAGACTGTCTTCTGCAGGCAGCCAGGAGGAGGCTCTCTTCAGTACTGAGCGGAGCTTGAGCATAAAAGAGCTCAAATCCCACCCCCCACAGTCTTGTACTTCTGCCACTAAGGCCACAACTATCAAGCAGGTCACACTTCCTGATAGTGCTACTCCCTATAGGCCAAGCATTCAAACACGAGTCTATGTGGGAGGGTGGGTGGGGTGGGGGAGAGAACCTGTTCAAAACACCACTGAAAATAATTGACACAAGGCCCTTTCCCTCCATTCCAGCCCCTGTCAAATGTAGGGGAGAAATGGCAGCAGGTGGCTGAGGCAGGAAGCTGCACTTCTTTAATTGCAAACATGAAACAGAAAGCGTGAACTGGAAGCCAGGCAAGGCTATAAACCCTCAAAGCTCTGTGTTTCTAGATGACATTCACGCAGGATCATGAGGCAGTTGTACATCTGTGTTGCTGTGAGTGATAGGATTTCCTTTTTATTTTGTTTATTTTGTTTTTTTAAGGACATATGTTATACATATCACTTTCTTCTTCTTCCTTGTAATGCTAGGAATTGGGCCTAGGGCTTTGTACCTGCTAAGTAAGCATGCCACCACTAAGCTATATCCCCAGTCTACTAATGCATATTTTCTTTATTCATTTACCCATTGTTAAACCTGTAGGTTGTTTCTGTATCTTGGCAACTTGGATACTGGGAATAATTCTTCAATGAGCATGAGAGTGCCAGTGCCTCTGATATATTGATTTCAGTTCCCAGGCATGGTCTAACTGGATTATATGAGAATTCTAGGCTCACCTTTTAGGAGCTTCCATACTATTTTTCATATTGGCTGTATTAATTTATATCCCTTCCAACAGTATGCACAGATTCCCTTTTCTCTATAGCCTCTCGAGCACCTGTTGTCAGTCATCTTTCTGGCACTAGCCATTCACTAGGTATAAGGTGAAAACACTCCGTGAGTTGTGTTTGTGATTTCTTCCCACCCCTGTCATCTCTCACGCCTCTCCTCCATCTCCGTCCTTTCCCTTTTGCTGACAGAGTGTCGCTGTGTAGCGCAGGCAGCATCTCAGTGGCGATCTTCAGGCTGCTGCCTCCTGAGTGCGAAGAGTAAAGGTATACCCCCCGCCTCATGCCTAGCTTCATTATATTTTCCATTTGCATTTCCCCAAAGGTTAGAGTTAATTGTACCTTATCTTTTTTTAAAAACCTGTTGACCCTATCATTTCTTTGGGAGAAATGTCCTTTATCTTATTGAGTTGTGAGTTCTTTATACATTTCACGTATTTGCTATTGTGAGATTAGAGTTGTCACATAATTGTGCTGATTGTTTCCTTAGCTACACTGGAACATTTTAGTTTGATACAACCCGTTAGTTTACTTTTGCTGTGTTTGTTTTTTGTGGTGCCAGGAATTGAACCCAGGACTTCATACATGCTGAGCAAGCACTTGACTTTCAAGCTACGATCCACCCTTATATTTTGCTTTTATGCTTATGCTTTTGGACTGCTTTTCAGGAAACTGTCAGCTGGACCAATGCCTGCTACCTCTTTTAGTAGCTCTACAGGTTTGGATATTGCATTGAATCGATTTAAAATTAATTTTGAGTTGGTTTCTATGCCAGAATAAAGTTCTGATTTTTTTCTGTGTTTTCCCACCAGCAGTTCTGAAGACACCATCCTTAACCCTTTGTGCATTTTCAAAAAGCAACACTATATAAGGGTTACACTTGGGTTTATTTCTGGGTTGCCTATTTTATGCCACCATTGTTCTGCTTTTATTTTTGGCAGAGTCAGATCATCCCTTACATAGCTTTTAGATCATTTTGGATTTCTGATTTTTTATATTATTCTTACCCAATTTGTAGTTTGAAATCAGGGGCATGATCCCTTTGGCTGGTCAATGTCTCGCTCTGTTATTTTCCATACTGACCTCACAGGGGTTTGGCTTATTCTAAACTGTACCCCAATATCTGTGACTTTTGATTTTTTTCTATTCCTCAGGTGTTTGTTTACATCTGTACTCAGACTTGAGAGATAATTCAGTCATTATGAGTTTGATTCCCAGCATCCATCGTAAGCAGTTAGCAACTATCTGTAACTCTGTCTCCAGGATCTGACACCTACTTCTGCCTCCAGGAGCACCTGCACCTATGTCCACAAATACACACATACATATAATTTTTAAAATTAAGAACAAATAAAAATTCAAATCTAAGATCTGTACTTGAGATAAAGTGTGTGACATGAGCTTTCTAAATGAAACTTTTTACAATGAAACTTAAGTTTCATCCATTTTCTTGCAAAGTACATGACTTTATTATTCTGTGTAGGTGAATAATATTCAATTGAACACATATACCACATTAGAAAATCATTTTAACCACTGAAGGACATCTAGGTTGATTCCATAATGGCATATTCTTTCTTGTGCTGTAAAAACATGTAGATTATGATATTAGCTATGGGCTCTGTATTTATGATAGTGTTAAACACAAACAGATAATGAATTTTGTCAAATGCATTACTACATTTATTGTGATAATCATGTAGCTTTGCTCAGTATCACGTGTATTGCATATACACATGCAATACAGTTAGTATACTGTATTGCATATATTGATTTAGGATGATTCTTTAATCCCTGGAATGATTCCTGTTTGACAATGGGGAAGGGTATTTTAATGTGTTGTCTTATGTGATAGTATTTAGTTGAGGAATTTTGCCTTTGTGTTTATCAGGGAATGTTGTCCTGTGTTTTTCTTGTAGTGTCCTTTGGGATGAGAAAAATGAGTTTGGAAATGGATCTCATGCCCCGTGTGTGTGAATATTTGTGTGTGTGTGTGTGTGTGTGTGTGTGTGTGTGTGTGTGTGTGTGTGTGTGTGTGTGTGTGTAAAGATAGGTTAGCTTTTCAATTGTAGATAGAATTAATGGTGAACTCTGGGAGACTTTTTCTTACTGGATTACTCTTTTTAGTCACTTTTGGTCTATTCATATTTCTTATTTCTCCCTGAGTTGGTCTTGGAAGCTTGCATGTTTCTTTGAATTCAACTGTTTCTTGTGTGGGGCTTGAGAGATGGCCCAGCAGTTAAGAACATCGACTACTTTCCCAGCAGACCTGGGTTTGATTCTCAGCACCCACATGGCAGGTCACAAGCATCTTAACTCCAGTCCTGGGTATAAGGACAGGAGTTTGGATCTCCAGGAGGCCCGGGAAAAGCAGCACTTGGTGGCATTTCATTCACAGAGCCATCTTCCCAGCTAGCCTGATTTTCTAGTTTCTAGTTTATTTCCATTCTGACCTTAGTGTTTTTGTTGTTGTTGTTGTTTTAATGTTTTACTATGTTTGGCTTTCCCTTTGTTGTATTTTCCAGCTTTCTGAGGTGTAACATGAGGCCCATCATGATGGAGACTTTCCTCTCAGCATTGCTTTCAGTTTGAGTATATTTGCTTCTATTTTTCTTTGTCTCAAGATACTGTTTAGTTTCCCTCTTGATTTTTTCATTGTCTTATTGATTGTTGAGAAGAGTGCTGTTAATTTCTATATATTTGAGAGTTCCTCTAGCTTTCTCCCTCCGTTCAGTTTTAGTTTCATGCTATTGCAGTCAGAAAACTGATTTGGTATGATTCTAGTCTTCTGCAATCACTGCAGGGATATGCTTTGTGTGCTAACACATGGTCTGTGGTATTCCCATGTGTGCATTAGTGGAGTGGTCTGTAAGTACTTATAAAAGCCAGTGTTTTCTTATTATGTTTAGATTCAATATTCAATGATGGAACGCTCCTGTTCCTGTGTTACACTGTCTGTTCATATCTATTAATGATTGCTTTATACATTTGAGCTCCTGACTTCTCAATGAATTAACCCTTTTGTATTACCTAATGATCTGTTTCCTTCTATCATGTTGGAGTGTTTTGATTTTGACCGCTGGCCTATTTTTTTCTGGTGTAAATATAGATACTTTTGCTTTCTTTTGTTTTCCATTTGTATTCCCATCCCCTTACTTTTTTAAATGCCAAAGGCCACATCAAGAGTATATTTTTTGATCTGGACATGGTGGCACGCACCTTTAATCCCAGCATTCGGGAGGCAGAGGCAGGTGGATCATTGTGTGTTCAAGACCAGCCTGGTCTACAAACCGAGTCCAGACAGCCAAGGCTACACCGAGAAACCTTGTCTCGAAAAACAACAATGACAATAACAAGAAGAAGAAGAAGAAGAAGAAGAAGAAGAAGAAGAAGAAGAAGAAGAAGAAGAAGAAGAAGAAGAAGAAGAAGAAGAAGAAGAAGAAGAGCCTTGCAGATGGTGGCTCATGCCTTTAATCTCATGGGATGCAGAGGGCCAGCCTGATTTACAAAGTGAGTTTACAATAGTCAAGGCTGCACAGAGAAACCCTGTCTCAAAAAAAAAAAGAGTATTTTTAGAGTGTACCTCAATGGTAGAACACTTGCCCAGTACAGTCTAGATCCTGGGTTCAGTTCGTAGAGTCACAAATTATAATAGTAAGCACAAAGAAAATATTTCCGTGTTACTGTGTTTTATTTTAAAAACCAACTAAACTTAAAATTATCTTATTTGTAGGAGACTCGCAAGACTTTAATCTGGAGGATGCGTTGAAAGAAACTTCTTCAGTAAAGCGTGAGTCAAGCAAGCAATTACAAAAAGCAACCACTAGTGAACAGCCTGGACCAGACGCACAGTGTTCCCTTAAGAAAAGCAGACACATATGAGGAGATTAGTAGCATCTTTGTCCATCTGTTTGTTTTCTGTTACATGTGCAAGGCTTTTATCATCTAGCCATATGGGTGTCATCTTTTTTCATTTAAGATATATTGAATACATGAGAGAGTATGCATCTGTCTTAGCTTTTTTCCTGCTGTACAAAAAGAGAACTTTGCCCTGTTTCAGCTCTCTCGTTTTTTGGAGTCAGGGTCTCTCTATTTAGCCCTGGCTGTCCTAAAGTTCTCTGTGCAGACCAGGCTATCTTTGACTTGGGTACTCTGCTAGAGCAACAATGACTCTTAACCACTGATCTGTATTTCCAGCTCCAGAACCATGTCATTTTGCCATTCTTCCCAGTGTGATCCCTTGTAGGTTGTTCTCCTCATGACTTCTGCAGGCTGTGAAGTAGCTGTTATACCTCACTTAATTTGCTCCTTTCTCCCTTCAGCAAAATGGGAGGACTTCAGCATCACAACTAGGAGGCCAGGAACAACCAGAGCCCCAGCAAATCCAGCAGGTAAGAAGGCTTGCCTGAAGTGGAAAGTGAGGAAGGCAAGGCTCATCTGAGAAGGAAAGTGAGGAAAGACTCACTGCAACTCCATCTGAGACAGTATTAGAATGAATTACATTGAGTTTTTACCTGCACATATGAAAAGCCAGCCAAGACGCCCATCTGAATATTAGATTTAATTCATCAGAATGCGTTCTGGTTGATTATTATGCCTTATGTGAAGGCAGTACATTTTACTCCCCTAATGCTTTGGGTGATTAAGACGATGACTGCCAGCCACCAGGTATAGGGGGAGGCAGAAGAGGTGAGTCCTCACACGTGAACTCTGGTGCCCCATATGTGACCACCTCCCCATGGTGGGGAGGCCTGGTGGCATTCAGAGAAAGAATAAGCAGGCTACCAAGATGAGACGTGATAGCCTGTGACCATATAGTGGGGGAGGAGGTCCCCCTCGGTCTCAGACCTAGGGGAGGGGAATAGGGTGAAAGTAAGAGGGAGGGAGGAAGGGGGGCATACAAGCGAGGGGATAACAATTGAGTTGTAATCTGAACAGATTAATAACATTTTTAAAAAGAGGGGGTTCCTATCTGAAGCCCCTGGGGTCAGTTTACTAACCACAGTACAGGCATGAGCCGTTCATGGTCTGGCAGAGTGGAACAACCTCAGGCCACAGGAGAGCTCTTGAATGAAAATACTCAAATATTTTCTCTAAATTCTTTAAAGTTTTGAAGATCTTAAAAGAATTTGTTTATGTGGGTCACATCTATAAATATTTCTCATCTGAGAATTTAAAACTGAAAAACTGTTATTAATCTAAAGAAAATAAAAAGCCATATGCATCAACATATGTAACAGATTTTTATGAGAAATAACTGTGCTTATAAAATGAAAACACAATTTAGAGTAGAGTGACATAATTTTACATTTTTCTGTAATGTTTGGCTTGAATAGAATACCCTGGCATTCTTTGCGGTTTTTGGTGCTTTGAGACAGGATCTTACTAGGTAGCCCAGGAGGGCCTGGGACTCACTATGTAGACCACAATTCACTAGATAGAACTGGATGACCTCAAACTCACAGAGATCTACTGCCTGCCTATGACCCCTCCTCCCAGTGCTGGGATTAAAGAAGAACATCACCATGCCAGACTCCACGTGGAGGAGGCTGCTGCTTCCTTTTTTTCTTCTTCCTCCTCCTCCCCCTCCTCTTCTTTGTCCTTCCCCTCTTCCCTCCGCTTCTTCTTCCTCCCCCTTCTTCTCCTCTTCTTCCTCCTCCCCCTCCTCTTCATCCTTCCCCTCTTCCTCTCCCTTCTCCTCCTCTTCCCCCTCCTCCCCCTCCTCCTCTTCGTCCTTCCCCTCTTCCTCCTCTTCCTCCACTTCTTCCTCCTCCCCCTCCTCTTCTTCATCCTTCCCCTCTTCCTCCTCTTTCTCCTCTTCTTCTTCCTCCCCCTCCTCCTCCTCTTCCTCCCCCTCCTCCTCCACTTCCTCCTCCTCTTCTTCCCCTTCCTCCTCTTCCTCCTCCTCTTCCTCCCCCTCCTCCTCTTCTTCCTCTTCTTCTCCCTCTCCCTCCTCCTCCACTTCCTTCTCCCTCTCCTTTTCCTTCTCCTCTTCTTCTTCCCCCTCCTCCTCTTCCTCCCCCTCCTCCTCTTTCTCCTCCTCTTCCTCCCCTCCTCCTCTTCCTCCTCCTCTTCCTCCCCCTCCTTCTCTTCTTCTCCCTCTCCCTCCTTCTCCACTTCCTCCTCCTTCTCCTTTTCCTTCTCCTCTTCTTCCCCCTCCTCCTCTTCCTCCTCTTCTTCTTCCTCTCCCTCCTCCTCTACTTCCCCTCTTCCTTTTCCTTCTCCTCTTCCTCCCCTCCTCTTCCTCCTCTTCTTCTTCCTCCCCCTCCTCCTTCTCTTCCTCTCCCTCCTCCTCTTCATCCCCCTCCTCCTTTCCCTCTTCCTCTCCCTCTTCCTCCTCTTTCTCCTCTTCTTCCTCTCCCTCCTCCTCCACTTCCTCCTCCTCTTCCTCCTCCCCTCCTCTTCCTCTTCCTCCCCCTCCTCTTCTTCCTCCTCCCTCTCCTCCTCCTCCCTCTCTTCCTCCTCTTTCTCTGCCCTCCTCCTGCTCTTCCTCCCTCTCCTCCTCTTCCTCCTCCACCTCCTCCTCCTCCTGCTTCTGTTTTTCAAGACAGGGTTTCTCTGTGAAGCTCTGGCCCCCCTGGAACTCACTCTGTAGATCAGGCTGGCCTCTATCTCTGAGATTCATCTGCTTCTGCCTCCTGAGTGCTAGGATTAAAGGTGTGCACCACTTGATTCTTCTCCTGGATTCTTATATATGTATATGTACTAAGCTGTTATAAGTTCCTGAAGTCCAATTTAATATGTGAAGAAAACCCAAGCTCATGCAGATACACAACAGAAAAAGGGGAAAGAACTTAATGTGCTTTTGAGATCAGTTGAGACATTCTTCTCAGACAGGATACCAATGCCTGACCAGTGCTTGTTTCCCAGAATAAGTGCAGTGTGGAGTGTGAACTGTCAGTGTTGACCCTCCTTGCTCAGCTCCATTGAGCCCCACTGGACTCTCCTCTTCTTTGAATGGATCTTCTGCCCATTCATGGTTTGCTAGCACTGTTCATTGGTCACTTGGAAACACTGGTGCCCTGAATAATGCACAGTGCCCATATTTTGATATGGTTCACTTTATAGTATCACAAAACCCACACTGATTAATATTGCCACCTGCCTCATCACAAGCCATATGAGGTGGCATACACCTGTAATCCTAGGACTATGGAGGCAGAGGCAGGGAGATGACCCAAAGTTTAAGACTAATCTACACCATATTTCAAGTTCTAGGGTAGCAAAGGTTACAATAGCAAAATCCTTTGTTTAAAAAATAAACAAATGAATGAATAAAACAATGACTTTAAAAATTAGCTATCTGCTAAAAAGCTGTTTATAGCACAGTTACCAGTAGGTTTCTGAAAATTTTATATTTTAATTTAAATTTCAAATTTTATTATTAGCAACAGCTACTGTCAGGGGGAGGGGGCTCGAAGGATGGATGAGTCAGTAGTTAAAAACACTGAGTGCTCTTTCAGAAGACCTGTGTTTGTGAGCACCTACATGGCAGCTCTCAATTGTCTACAGTTCCAGGGGATCCAACTTTGCAGTCATGCAAGTGTTGCACAGATATGAATGCAGTCAAATCACTCATATACATAAAATGAATTACTTAAAAAAAATAGGAGCTATCAGGGTTTGTGTTCCGGTGATAGGAAATTTTACTCATTTACAAGGAAATGTCTGACACATGTTCAAGTTGCGTAGCAGTTGTTATTTAAATGTAATCTTCAGGCATTAGTCTTGTTTCTGTAATTCAAGGAAAGCTATCTTCAGAGAGAAGTGCCTCATGTGCTGAGAGTGTGTCAGGCTGTCTAACCCATTCAAACATACTTTATGTAGGAGAAAAAGTTTATTTTGTTTCTGTATTTCGAGACAGGGTCACAACTGACCTGGAACATGTCATTTTAGACTAGGCCAGCCTTGACTTCCCAGCTAGCTGGTTGCCTATGCTTCACAGTTGACTAGAACTGGTAGAGTGGGCATTAAGGGATGCACTACCATACCCAGGACATACTTCAATAAAAATAATGGTTATTCTTCTTTGTAGTAATTTGCCAGTGCTGCTACCTGAAATAAAAGTAACAGTTTAAATCAATATTCAGTTTTTTAAGGTTTCCTGTGATGATTCTCAAATTTGTCTTTACCAGTGTTTTAAAATTGAAATTTTTTTGATTTGGCTTTGGTTTAGGGAGAGATTTATTTACCCCCCCCCCTTTATAGTCTTGCTATGTAGCCAAGGCTGGCCTTCCGTTTTCCCTCCTTCTCCCTTTGCCTCCTTGGTGCTGAGGTTAAGGCATGTACTATCATATATGTGGTGACACTAAGTTTTATTTTGTAGCTCATCATAGATTAAGTCCCAGGTTTCTACCAATAACTTCTTGTACTTTCTTGCCATGTAGATGCAGTCTGTCCATTTTCCAGTTTTGTTTGTGCATGCAAATACCATTTGGTGGCTTGTGCACCTGCCATTCTGGTCAGATACTGAGTGGTTCCATCACTATAGGCATTCCATGTTCCCACTGTACAACCACAGCAGCCTTCATTCAGTTCTGTCCTTTCTCCGTCCCTTCCCCAATCCTTGGCTGCCACTAATCTCTTTTCAATTTGTAAAATGTCATTTCAAGAAAGTTATATAAATGCCCTGTGCTACTGAGCTTCAAGGAGGACAAATCCGAGTCTTCTGTCCATCGTAGTGGTAGTAGTTCGTTCTCTTCTTTCCCCCATTTTAATTTATCTGGGTCTCCTAGTTTATGTGATAATGCTGTTAGCATTTAGAGTCTTTCTCTCTTGGGTAATTTTCCTTGGACATACCTCGCAGACACAGCTGGAAGTATGATGTAGTGATGTCCTGGGTACTTCTTGATCCAGTGAGCGTGAAGATCAGGTGTAACTGTCATAGGTCCTATCTATCTGCATTTTTGGCTTAGCATCCCCTATAAAGCAGCAATCCAGATGTCAGTTGGTACGAGGGTGTCAATTGAAACGTGAAGTTCTGTGAGCTCCCTTTTGGTCTCCAATAGGAGTGATTGACTACAACCTTTGCTGCTTAAACAACAGAGGTTCATCTTATAATTGTGGAGGTAAAAATTCAGAATGAATATTATGGGCTACAATAAACATACTAACAAGGCTGCATTTTCTTTGGAGGCTCTATGGGAGAATGTTACCCCCTTTTGCCACCTACACTCTTTACCTTATGGCTACTTCTTCCACTTTTAAAACTGTGAACATACCAGGGTCTTCTTTTTTCAGCTTGTCTGTTTTTGTGTATTTCTTTGTTAGTCCAGGCTGGTTTTAAGTTCCTTATATAGTTCAGGCTGCCTTTGAACTGCTGATCCTCCTGAGTCTGCCCCTCAAGTTCTGGGATTATAGCTATGCACAAGGACACTTGGCTCTTGAGGATCTTCTATGCATACCGTCCTGCCATTTACACACTTTATTACCTTCACATTTGGATGCCTTTCCTTGTTCTTGCTGGTACTGCTGGTACTGTGTTCACTTTATTGTGTAAAGTGGGCATCATTGTCTTGTTACTCATGTTAGAAAAAAAAAGCTTTCAGGTTTCACTATTGCCTGTGATGTTACTGTCCCCTTATCCTATGTGGCCTTCATTCAGTTGAGTTACGTCACTTTCATCTTGATTACTTTTCCAGTTGCTGTGAGAAAATACTCTGACAAGAAGCAGAGAAAGAAGACAGTGTGTGCTCAGCTCACTGTCCTTTCTGTACAGTCCAGGGTCTCAGCCCAAAGAACTGTGCAATCTACCATGGGTGGTTCTTTTTGACACAATTAACCTAGTCAAGATAATCCTGTACCACATAGCCAGAGGCCTGTCCCCCAGGTGGCTCTAGAGCACACTGAGTCAACAACTGACACTAGCCACCACAGCTTCTATAGCTAATGTCTTGAGACTGTTCATCAAAAGATGTCAAATATTGTCAGATGCTCTTTCTATGCCTACTGAGCTGATCACATGATTTTTACTTTAAAAATGTTTATTTCATACTTTTAATGTCTATTGCTTGGTTATGCTGAACAATTCTTCTGTCGCAGACCTCAGTCCAGTTTTGAAGATGGTATATAAGCTTTTAAATGTGCTGTTGAATTCTATTTGCTAATGTTTCCCTGATGAGTGCTGCCTCTGTTCATGGACTTTTGCTTGTGTTTGGTCTCATGAAGTGAATGTGGAATTATTTCCTCCTATTCAAATCTGCAAGAATTTGAGAAGGATTAGCTTTAATTTTTCTTTGAATCCTTCAAGGAATTCATTTTTATAGCCATCTGTTCCCTGGATATTCCTTTGTTGGGAGGTCTTTGATTATTCAAATTATTATTCATCCATTTATATTTTGATTTTTCATAATCAAGTCTTTATAGTTTGTGTGCTTCTAGGGCTCTATCAGTTTCTTCTAGCTTGCCCAGTTTATTGGAATAGATTGTCCATTGTAGTTCCTTATGATCCTTTGTATTTATTTAGTATTAATTGCAATGTCTCCTCTTCCATTTATAATTTTGAGTCATTATAGCAGAAATAAAGTTTTTCGATCTTGTTTACCGTTTTTGAAAAGCCAACTCCAGATTTTCTTTCTTTCCTCTCCCTTCTTCTTTTTCCCTCTTTGTTGTATGGAACAGACCTAGGCCTTTGCTGTAAATGTATGCTTACCTCCACCAAGCTGCATCTGTAGCCCCTCCTGAGCCTTAGCTCCATTAAAGCTTCCTGTTGTTTTTCTCATCTTCCTTCCTTTCCCTGCATCCTTCTGTTCCTTCTATGCCACTCCCTCCTCCTGGCCTTTCAGGCTTCTTAACAGTTCCTCCTCTTATGGGACATGATTGTGTTGTCAAATGTGTGAACTCTTTACCAAGCATTCAATGCTGAAATACTTCCCTTGAAACTTTTATGATTTTCTATTTAAGCAAATATAACCCATCCATTTGCCATTAATTTTATATAAAATAAAAATAAAACCCGTTACTTTTTATTTTGCAAGTCTAATTGTCCCAGCACCTTTTGCTGCAAAGATTCTTTCCCCCACTGAGTTGCTTTGCATATGTATAAACAATCACTTGCGCGCATCTGAGGGGTTGTGAGCTCTTTATTCTGTTCAGTTGCCTTGTGTATATATCCACCTACCGCATGTTTGACAAGTGTAATATAAAATGAGCCTTAATATTGGGTATAGTGATTCATCCCAT
The DNA here is from genome assembly GCF_903995435.1 of Acomys russatus. Taxonomy (NCBI): domain Eukaryota; kingdom Metazoa; phylum Chordata; class Mammalia; order Rodentia; family Muridae; genus Acomys; species Acomys russatus. The sequence continues at coordinate 121,013,103 of NC_067169.1, read as the reverse complement.
CTTATTCTTTTCAAGGTTTTAGAAAGCTAATCTAAGGTTCTGCCTTTCCATAAAACTTTTAGATCAAATTTGACTATTTCTGGAAAGAAAACAGTGGGGCATGTACAGGCTCGCATGGAACATATAGCTCAGTGTGGGAGCTGACAGAAGCTGACATCTCACTCTGTTGAGTTGGCTTTCCAGTCCGTGAACTGTTTATTTGGATTCTCTTTATTTTATAACTTTCAAACTCTGTGTTTTCTTTATCTGAACGTAGTAATTTTCTGTACCATTGGTTTCAAAGTATATATTTCAACATTTTGTTTTCTTTTCTTTTGTGAGTGGTGGGTTTTGGATGCCATATGTTCATCGCCATTACTTGTTGATGCTATTGATCTCATTTTTGAGACTGGTGTATTTGCTAACTAGTCCCCCATATTTCATATTCTTTGAAGTTTTTTTTGTGAAGATGATCATGTCATCTGCAAATATGGACAGACTAATTTCCTCTTTTCCAATGTACATATTTTTTTCTTTTAGTTGTAGAACTTCCTATACTCTATGAAATTAGAGTGGTGGCAATGATGTTGCTTTGCTCCTGATCTTACAGAAAGGAAAGTCAGTCTTTAACCAATAAGACTGACAACTGTCTTCTAGAAGGCAGACTTGCAACCTTCATTCCCAATGTGATTTTTTAAAACAAAGTCCCTTTTCATAAAATGTTTTAGGTCTTTGCATGTTGGTGGTATAATTATATGATTTTTCTTCTGTAGCCTGCGTATTGATTTTATTTTCAGCCCTTATGTACCTAAACTCTCAATTTCCATGGTCTGAACAACTCTCACTTTGCCTCTTCTTGGGAATTGAAACCCCAAGCCATCCATCTTGCCCTTCATTCACTGTGACATTTTATATATATATGTATCACTATGCTTTGTTTTGAATTTCTTCCTCTCTCCTACTTCTTGTTTGTTTGTTTGTTTTTGTCTGTGCGCCTTATGGATGCCTGGTGCCTAAGGAAGACAGAAGAGGGTCTCAGATCTTGTGGGACTGGAGTTACAGACAGTTGTGAGCAGCCATGTGAGTGCTGGGAACTGAACCTGGATCCAAGCAGCCAGTGCTCTTAACCACTAAGACATGTCTCCAACTCATGTCCGTTATTTCTTTTCATGCTTGTACTTTCATATCCAGGAAATATCTCCAAGTATAATGTCACAAATATTTTCCAAAATGTTTTCTACTGAGTGTTTAGATCTTTGATCCATTTTTATATATGGTGTAGCATGATGGTCATCTGTCTGTCTGTCTGTCTGTCTGTCTCTCTCTCTCTCTCTCTCTGTGTGTGTGTGTGTTTTAATCACTTCCAGTTTATAAGACAATTCTCAATAATATATCACAGGAAATGTCAGTTCATTCATCTTTAGGCATTTTTATCTGTAGTTCAGCTGCCCAATTAATAGTGGAGGAAACCATGGCTTGAATGTCTTGAGGATCATGCCTGAGTAAGTTCTAGAACTCCCTAGTCAATGTGGTCAGCAGAGCTGGGCTCATGTTCTAGCACCACTTGTCAAGTAGTGAGATGTGGACCTATATTCTTCTCTCAGTCCCCAACCTATAAAAAATAGGTTAAACCTATCTCCTTGGCATCTTTTCCCAAGTAATTATGAGGTCATATAAGAATTTCAAGCACTAAGACAAGAGTACTCTGTTCTTCCTTAAACTATTGTGCAAGTATACATTTTGTTATTAAACATGACTCTTGCTATCTCCCCCCCTCCATGCTTTTAGAGAGACGGGACCATTTCACTACTACCACAACTAGAAGGCCAGTAACAACTAGACCACCATCAAATCCTATGGGTAAGACAAGCTGAGAAGTAAGGAAGAATTTCCATATCAGCTATTGTCTAGAGCTTTGTCCTAATTGAAGTTTCTGTCAATGTGATAAAACACCATGACCAAAAAGAACTTGGGGAGGACAGGGTTTATTTGTCTCATACTTCCACAGCACTGTTCATCACTGAGGGATGCCAGGACAGGAACTCAAATAGGGCAGGAACCTGGAGGCAGGAGCTGATGCAGAGGCCATGGAGGAGTGCTGCTTACTGTCTTGCTCCCCATCGCTTGCTCAGCCTGTTTTCTTATATAGACCCCAGAACCATCAGCCCAGGGATGACACCACCCACAATGGGCTGGGCTCTCCCCCATCAATTACTAATTTAAAAAATGCCTTACAGGCTTGCCTACACATTTTGTCTGCTGAGGTTCCCTCCTCTCGGGTGACTCTAGCACGTGTCAAGTTGACATTAAAAACTAGCCAGGACAGTGAGTGATTGTTTCTTTTGCTTTGTGGTTTTCAGAGCCAGATGAATTGAGCTTGTATGATGCCTTGGATGATCAAAATGATCTAGATGGCAACAAAAAGCCAAATGCAGGAGATGGAGGAGGTAAGTCCTAGCTGCTTGACACCATAGGCCAATGCTGAAGTTCCTGACAGGGTCTGTTCAGAGCACTGTAGATCCTTGCCATTTCAAACTGTAGGAGAACCCTACCATAGTAATGCTGAAACTTTGGGCTCTTGGGATTCCCTAAATAATTGTGAGTCTCAATAAGTTGTCTATATGAGTCATATCCATCAGCTTATCAGCTGTATATTTAAAAAAATTTAAAAATCAGTATTAGTTTAAAATGATTACTACTAAACCAATACATATTAACATAAATAGCCCATTTTATGGTAAATTACCATGTGTAACAAGATTAAAAATGGTCTAATGAGAAGAGTGGCATTATTTTACATTTCTTAGAAATTTTTAGACTATCCATTTTGCTAGGTGATACTTGGATACTCATATTGACATTATGTAGCTTGAAAGCTGTCCTCTGACCCACACATGTGCACTATGGCATGTGCATACCTACACACACACACACACACATACACACACACAACCACTTAAATAATAAATATAATTAAAACAAAAGAGTTTTAAAACAAACATATACATGAATAATTTTTAAAGTGTTTAGTAACTTCCTCACTCAGTTACCTTTAGTTACATTTCTACTTGCCCTGACCAAATACCTGGCAAACAAAGCAAAGAGGAAGGCTTCATTCAGCTTATTGTTTCCAAACTTGAGAGGGTCCCAACATGAGTCAGCCGGTCATATTGTATCCACACCCAGGAAGCCCAAAGGAAGAGACAGGAAGTAGGCTAAGGAAGCTCAAACATCAGGTCCCAGGGACATATTTCCAAAAGCTGGGACTCAGGAGTTCCTACGCATGAATCTAGAGGGTCATTTCACAGTTGAACTACAATACCCACCCAATGGACTTTGGCCCATTTGTTCTTTTGTAACATTGCAGGTCAGTTTTTTGGAAAACCTTGTTGTATTGAGTTTTATCAAACTTCAGTGTAATGCCACATGTTATTATAAAAAACCAAAAGCCAATTTCCTACTAATACCACCATTGCCACTGGAGAAAGTCGCTATGTAGTGGGATACCAATGGACTCACAGTAGCTTATAAAGACTTTACTTGGAATCTTATTAATACATAATACCATCAGTGACTGTCTTGAGCTGATGGACTCTTCCTTCAGTTTTAAGAAATGCTTCCTAAATAAGAAGATTGCTACAGCATTCATTCTGCCCAGCAAAAGTGGCCTCATGACACAAAGCAGATAAAACCAATTGGAACTGAACAGTCACACAAATGACTTTGGTGATGCACCTCCGGTACTTTCGAATATAGTAGAAAGGCTTTAAGCATACTTTGCCTTTCAGCACATAGGACATTCAGGAGGATGTGTACTTAATAGTTGAATTATTATTAATAATGATTCTGCTTCTTGTGTTTAGTGTCACATGATTGTGTCACAAATCATGAGAAAGTTAGGGAGATTTATTTTTAAAGAAATGAGTTAAGAATTCCTTTGCTCAATGAAGAAGCTGAGTTTTTTATTCAGAGTCTCAGATAGATGCAATCAAGGTACTGGGATGGGGGGGGGGGTCTCATCTGAGCTTAGGTTCTCTTCAAAACAAGGCTCCTTTAAGACCAGCAGGAGGAAGAGGAGAGACTTTAACTTCCTGTTTCTGAGCTCAGGAAAGCCCAAAACTAACTTTGAAAGAGTTCACTTGTTTGAGTCAGGCCCTTAATTACTTTGACAGAATCCCTTCATCTTTGGCATATAATGCAACTTAATCAGTAGGATTATACCCATTCATGCTCTCTGTGGTTACACAAACACTCAAGGTGATTGGAGGTTATACAGAACATATATACTGGCAGTAGGCAGTCTAAGGGGCCTGTTGGAATTTTGCCTATCCTCTTCAATCTTTTGCATCTCCCTCCTCCTCCTTCTCCCCCAGCTCTTTTTAGTTTGGGTATCAGACATGATTCTCAGGAGTGTATATGTACTGTACCCTACACACCCAGGACCATGAAGAAGAATGCCCAAGTATCATTGGCAACATTTACTAGTCCAAATTTCTTGCTGCTGAGATTTTTTTTGCCACTGAAATGTATGTTTTTTCCCTAGGTTTTTCAAACAAGGATCTTGAAGACATCCTGGGAGGTGGGGGATACAAACCTGACAAGAATAAAGGTAGGAGTGTTTCTTTGTCCAACAAAGCACCTAATTCTTGTTAAAACATTGGCGGTGTGGTCTCCAGGTAAAGCGAGTCATTCTTACTCAGCCTCTGGAAAATAAGGCTTAGATATTAACACTTGGAACTTGGGGTGGGAAGTCATTCTTGGAGGTGGGGCCTCATTTGTAAGCCATCCTGGAGAAGCTCCCCATTTGCCCTGTTGCTTTTTAAGCTAAGGTTCTGCCTGTGTAGGTGTTTCTACCTTGGTGCTGTTTGTGAGGGAGCACCAAGGTCAGTGGCCTGTGGCAGGACAGTCCCAGGGAGCATCATGGTAGCCTTACTTGGAGAGTCAGTTTTCCATGCAGAGGGAGGGTTCAAATATAATACAACAAACGTTGTAAAGAAGCCCCTGGTAAAGCACATCTTTAAAACATGCCTTTGTAGTCTGTTTCTCTTTCCCAGGGAGAGGAGGAAGGGGAAACTGTGCTTGCTCTGTATTGTGTGAGAAAAGAACCTATTTTCAAAAAGCAAACGAGTAAAAGAAAATGTCTTTCCCCTCCAGGCCCTACTCCTGAGCACTGTTTATCAGCCAGTAGCATCCATTCTTACTCTAAAGGACACAGGTGCTTTGCTTCTTTGCAACAGAATTTCAGTGTAGCCATCCGGAAAGCATTGTTATGAGAATGGTCATGCCCACACTCCCCTCCCACCAAGTTTGTCCATGTTTAAAGGTGTAAGAAAATTAAGCGACAGGGTTAGACTCTCTAGAAGTTTTGATGCAGTCTGACTGACAAACAAAACAGAGCAGAACAGAACAAACCTACCAACCAGCAGCAGCAGCAGCAGCAGCAGCAGCACCACAAGCACCACCACCAGCACCAGCACCACAAGCACCACCACCAGCACCACCACTGCCACCACCACCACCAGCACCACCACTGCCACCACCACCACCAGCACCACCACCACCACCTCCACCACCACCACCATCACCATCATCACCATCACCACCACCACCTCTACCATCACCACCACCACCACCATCACCACCACCACCACCACCACCACCACCTCCACCATCCCCACCATCCCCACCACCACCACCACCACCATCACCACCACCATCCCCACCATCCCCACCACCACCACCACCACCACC